>NW_022990177.1:179052-204052 GCF_902827175.1 Gymnodraco acuticeps | reverse complement strand
CACAGCGTCTTCCCTCAATTCCCTTTTCAATCTCTCTCTCTCTTTTCCAGATTTACTGTATGTTCAATACAAATCACATCTTCTTTCGCTAAACCAAAACATTTTAGAGCTTGAATTAAAAAAACTTGAGTGAGACAAAAAAACGGCAAGGGTTGTATTTGAACTGCAGATCTCACATCTATGAACCCAGCCAGCTAACAGAGTCAGCTCCAATGTGGCTCAAATATAATGACATGGACCAATTTCCTGCATCAGCCTTCAGTTTGCCTCTCGTGCATCAAGTCTGGATACAAACCGATCCCTTTTGACCGCAGAGGAATAGAGAGGTGCAGGAATGAGTCCTAAAACCTGGAAATTAATCAGCAGTTTCAGGTTCAGTCGATGGTTTTTTTGTCTTTGGTTCGAAGCGTGAAATAAGCTCTGTGATTAAAACGAGCTGAAGAGATTTTGAACCAAAATACGTCAACCCTCCTGCTCCACTTTATTAAACCCACCATTGTGCTCTCTACCTTCACTGTGGAAGATGCACTAATCTGTGAGAAACGGCTTGAAGCTTTTCTGCCTCTTCCAAAAAACAATTCCTTAAAGGAAGATGCAGCTTGGCCTGTTCTGAAGATTGCCCTAATCCTCTTTGTGCTGTCAAGTGATTTCTTGCAGTGTACAATTAAAGACAAATCAGCCAAAGCTACACTAATCCAGGATGCGATGAATCTCAATACTTATAGTTTGATCTTCTTTCCATCGTCACTGAATGAAGGAACTCTGCTCAAACTCGACAGTTGCTTTTGTCTGAAATAAAATGACTAAGTTGTTGCAGGGCTTGTGATCCAAGCAGCCGCCTTGCTTGCAATTTAAAATAATTAACTTGTATCAAACGTTACGCATCATCAACATTTAAAAAGGTAGAAAGTATTAAGGGTCTAAAACTAAACTGCAGGTCGCTGAACTCAAGGATTACAAAACATTTACTCGGAGGATTCGTAGTGCTTTAAAAACATTTAATTATTTCTGAACCTCTACAGCTCAGCGGTCTAACCATTCATTAAAGTAATTACACGATGAAAAGCATTTGTGCATTTTGCTATTTCAGTGAGTGTTGAATCATGAGACTGAATATATCTCCACTTTTAAAGGAGGGGTATTTCCCTTAATGAATCGCATTTAAAACAAAAACAATTGTATTTAATTATTTTATTCTCTTCTTACTCAATTTGTTATTCGTTTTCCAAGACGCCAACACAATACCGTCTGTTATGAGTTTACTAAACCACGTCATACACTGAAGAAACTGAAACGTTGACTTTAACTAAATGTATTATATCATCACATTTCACATAACTGTATTAGGTTAGATGAAAGAAATACTATTAAGTTAAAATAGGTTCAACTTCATATTTTTTGCTTTCAACTAACCTAATAGAGTTATGTGAAATGTACCACTGAGAATGTCGATTCAAATTGGAATATCTCGGGCTACGAGGAGGGCGTCCATATGGGACCTGTTCTGGGTGATAGCTAGGGTTAGGTTATTGAATTAGGGTTAGGTTATTGAATTAGTGTTAGGTTATTGAATTAGGGTTAGGCTTAGGTTATTGAATTAGGGTTAGG
Source organism: Gymnodraco acuticeps (assembly GCF_902827175.1). NCBI lineage: Eukaryota > Metazoa > Chordata > Actinopteri > Perciformes > Bathydraconidae > Gymnodraco > Gymnodraco acuticeps. The sequence goes on along the minus strand of NW_022990177.1, from coordinate 202,444 downwards.
TTATTGAATTAGGGTTAGGTTATTGAATTAGGGTTAGGGTTAGGTTATTGAATTAGGGTTAGGGTTAGGTTATTGAATTAGGGTTAGGTTATTGAATTAGGGTTAGGTTATTGAATTAGGGTTAGGTTATTGAATTAGTGTTAGGTTATTGAATTAGTGTTAGGTTATTGAATTAGGGTTAGGCTTAGGTTATTGAATTAGGGTTAGGTTATTGAATTAGGGTTAGGGTTAGGTTATTGAATTAGGGTTAGGCTTAGGTTATTGAATTAGGGTTAGGTTATTGAATTAGGGTTAGGTTATTGAATTAGGGTTAGGGTTAGGTTATTGAATTAGGGTTAGGCTTAGGTTATTGAATTAGGGTTAGGTTATTGAATTAGGGTTAGGGTTAGGTTATTGAATTAGGGTTAGGGTTAGGTTATTGAATTAGGGTTAGGTTATTGAATTAGGGTTAGGTTATTGAATTAGGGTTAGGTTATTGAATTAGTGTTAGGTTATTGAATTAGGGTTAGGGTTAGGATTAGGTTATTGAATTAGGGTTAGGTTATTGAATTAGGGTTAGGGTTAGGTTATTGAATTAGGGTTAGGTTATTGAATTAGGGTTAGGGTTAGGTTATTGAATTAGGGTTAGGTTATTGAATTAGGGTTAGGTTATTGAATTATGGCTAGGGTTAGTTTAAGGGGCTATTTACCACCGGTAATGCCGTGTACAATGTGATTATTTTGGGCTACGAGGTGGGAAAGTGTAATGGCGGGGGTTAAAAGTTAAGTTATGGAAGTCCATCCAATAGCTGTTGAGATGTTTCACCTGAAAACCAAAATGGTCAGCGCTAAGAGGATGCGATTTTAATGTGTAATGGATATAATGTGATAACTATGATCTTATTTGCACCCCCAGGTTTTTATCTGTTTTACTGGATTATTGCATTGTCATTAAACCTGTAGATCAAAAAGCTCTAACGTTCGTAAACTTGACATGGGCCTCTAAATATTTTTAAATGAGCGTCAGGTGTATACACTAACTCCAAACACCAGAGAGGACCGACATCAGTAACAGTGATCGTTCTTCTCTTAACTAATACGGACACATAATTAATTACCTTTATTTTGTAAATAACGTCCTGCACTGAGCTTCTCTGTGTTAGGGCATTTATATTTCACACATACTTTATTTACTATATACGCTACCCTCACAAAATGGCCAAGAATGCACCGCGATTCCCATTCCTATTGCAGCGTCAGATCATAAAACCGTTTTATTTTTGTAGATAATGTGACAAAATACCCCTACTTTAAAACATGCATTGGTTTTGATTGGCTTGAGGCGTCATCTACCCGCGACTGACTGACTATGGTTGAGGCGTGGTGGCTTGCGAGGAACTATTCCAGGTGAATTTGCCCTCATACGTTTCAGGGGGAATAATTCGAGAACCTGGTCCGCCTCGACCTAACATGGTCATTTCGCAGGAGTCAGGGTACAGCAGAAACCCAGAAAAAATGCTGATGTAATCATCGCCGGCTATCACGCCGTTGAAGTTTTCGTCCTTCACCTGCAGCCACACTTTGTTCCCCACCAAGAGGTGCAAGACGACGGTCATCGTGGCGGTGGACAGGTTGTTCACTTCAGTCACCATTGCCATACGATCGAAGTTTTTGTACAAGCCGACAACGGCGGGCTTCCCGGAGACGGCCAAGCTGAAGCTGAAGACGAAGGTGCCGTTGACGGGCGCCGTGTACATTCCCATCTCTGGGTTGAAGTGGCCCTGCTGGTTGAGGATGACTCGATTGAAAATAATGGGCCAGTTTGGAGGAGGATAGGGGCTGTCCAGAGCGGCGGAGAATGAAGATTTAATGGGCGTTGAGCATGGCCCGGGGACCCCCCTCACACCCAGGTCGCCCTTGTTGCCCTTAAGCCCCATGGAGCCTTTGTCACCCTGGGCACCATTGTCCCCTTTGTCCCCATTGAACCCTTGATATCCTGGAAGTCCATTTGTGCCGTTTATCCCATCGGTGCAGTTACACATCCCCTGCTCACCTTGATCCCCCTTCAGGCCGTCCATGCCGGGGTTTCCAGGGGTTCCCAGGTCCCCCTTAGGGCCATTCATACCTTTCTGTCCCATCGGTCCCTGGACCCCAGGAAGACCTCGAGCTCCGGCTGGTCCTGAGGAGCCTTGTAGACCCGGTGGACCCGGCACACTTTCACAGGATGCGGGACAAATACCGTCTTCTCCCTGACGTCCCAAGGGTCCTGGGGGGCCTTCAGATCCGAAGTCCCCTTTGTCTCCTAGAGACACAATAAGGACACATGCATTAGGGCTGCTCTATTAGGGGACAAATAACTAATTGCAATTAAGATATGATTTACGAAATATGGAATATGGAAGATGGTATGATCATGAAACAAAATGTACATTAACATGATGTAATTGAGTATATATAGACCTCTCTGCAGCTACACAACACACATTTTGAATAATGTGCAGCCCTAATATGAATGACATTTACAAATGTCTTTGTGAACCCAACCAAAGTTTAGCTATAGCAAAATGGGAATGTGACGTCATCTACTCCCAGTATATGTACTGGAAGATTAATTACGCTGTTTTGTTAGCATAACATTAGTTGTCTAACCTCTGTCCGGATGACTCTTTAGTCAATGAACCTGTAGATCTGAAGGTCCTGTACCCCTGTTTGTAAACCTGACATGGTTTCCTATTGCAGTGTCAGATCATAAAACCGTTATATTTTATTTCATTCGAGTCATGACTTCCATTTAGCATAATCTGTACAGTGATCTCTGCAGACCTTTGTAGCCTCGTGAGCCTTTCATCCCGGAGAGTCCGGTGCCGCCACTGTGACCCTTCTCCCCCAGGTCTCCCTTCTGACCTAAAACCACAGACAAAGACAGGACAAATATTACAAAACAGCAACAGGGTAAGGATGAAAAACAGGACAGAACAGATTCACACAAGATTAATGCAATTCAAGAGAAAATCAAAGATAAAAATGTGTAAACATGGAGTCCAATTATCTTATTTTATTATCAAGCTTTATATTTACTTTTGCACTAATGTGTGACCAGCATGTTGCAGATGATTTTATATTGTAACCTGGAGGGAACACAGGGATTGTAGCCTCTGCAGACAATTTACATGCACTAAAACATATAGAACTACAGGAGAGGGAAAAGCCAAAAAGCAGAATAAGGACTCTTTATTATTTGGGATAATATAGGCACAGCTTAGCATCAGTCTAGCTTAGCATCAGTCTAGCTGTTTAATCCAGAAATGGTACGTATTAAACGTTTTAATGTAACGTGCTATTGTGTCCACAGGATTGTGACGAGTCAGAGCTAGCATGTAGCTGTACATGCCAACGCCTGAGGCCGGTGTGTTTGAAGTGAAGTCTAGCATGTTGAACTCACCCTTGATCCCCTGAACGCCGGTGAATCCTCGCGGCCCGGTGAAGCCCATCATCCCTCTCATCCCGGGACTCCCAGGAGTTCCTGACAGGGATCACACACAGGTATTCATTTTAAGGCCCTGACACACCAAGCTGACCCCAAAGAACACGTCCCGACGGACACGGCTGTTGTGTCGCCTCACGTCTCTGCGTCTTGGCCGCAAAGAACACACCGCAAAGACTTCAGCCGACGGCCAAGTAGCACGTACGAACAGCGAATGCGTGAGTGGCAATAACTCTCCTTACCAGCAGGTGGCGGTAGTGTGTATTCGTCATTCAAGAGAGGCAACAACCCGAAGACAGACTGCGTGATAACCGAGAGAAGAAGAACAGACTGCGTGATATAAACAAACAACAAATAGCGTGTGCGTTCCATTTTCACTCTCGTCCATCACAGACTGTTTCACATAGCGACTTATAATCGAAAACATTTTTAATGCGGTACTGGCAGTATCAGCCCCTGGACTGTTGCTTGCGGAAGCAGATAGCAAGATAGCACTTCCGTTTAGCTTCTCACGCACTGATTCGCTAAGCTGAACAGCCAATCAGAGTGATTTATTTTGTCGACAGCCTCCGCTCCCGATTCAACTTGTTCAATCGGGAGCGGAAGTGTCGGCACGGCCGAAAAGACACGACGGTGCGGGACACATCAATCTGAGTAGGGCGACAGGACGCTCATCGATGGCCAGACATCTATCGACGGCCGAAATCGGCTTGGTGTGTCGGGGCCTTTAAAGTCAAACTACAAACCCTTCAGTGACTTTTGTATCATGTTTTCTATTAAGCATTAGCATATAATGTATATAGTAGAAATAATTTTAAAATATTTTCAGAGTGTAAACCAAGGACCCCTTTTTGAAGAACCATGACTTGCAAGCAACCAAATAAAATAAAAATATACTATATACTTATATGTTAGGGGTGGGGGAAATAATTGATACAGCATAGTATCGCGATACTTTGCGTGGCGATATTGTATCGATACACGGACGCCAAGTATCAATATTTTATTGTATAAACTTTTGTATTCTTTTTTTAAATATAAACTGTAGCATATCCCTACGAACGATGGTCGTACATAAAACAGGAAGTTACGTTAAGACATGTATACAATTGCAATGAAAGTAACAAAAACAATGCCATCTCCTTTTCAGGTTCAAACAACACACAGTCTGCAGAACCTAACAGGGAAAGGGCATAAAATAACAACGCAGCCGGAGAGCAATAACAGTGGAACCTTATAAAAGGGACCAGCGGAAATAGCAGCTATCTTTAATAACCATTTTGTTAATTATGTGAGGCTGACTATAAACAGTCCCCTAACTGGTCATATATACTCATCACCTATTGATAGTACAGCCAGTCAGAGACCCTGACCCTGACAGAGACTTTTGAATCCAAAGTTAATTCTATAATTTCTAAAAATTCCAAATCAAAAGACACTTTTGGACTGGATTCTCTGTTTCTAAAGAAACATGCTACCACTCTCACAGGGACAATTACTAAAATAATGAACACCTATTTTAGGAAAACTCCCAAAAGACTGGAAGTTAGCCATTGTTGTGCCAGTCCACAAATCCGTGGACACAACTGATGCAAAAGCTATAGGCCCAGTGGCGACTGGTCATTAGGGGCAGGTGGGGCACAGCCCCACCTAGTGTCAGCATATAGTATTAAAATAATGATTACAACAAAATGCAAAAAATAAATTAAAATATATATGAAATATATTTTAAGATCATGTTTAATCATCTGATTCGTCTCATTGCTGTTTTAGTCTGTGTTCTTCTAATTAGTGTCTACAGTGTGTGCCTATTGAGCTGTTTAGAGCCATGTGGGACAAAACCCGATCCTGCCCCTCCCTCTCACTGTCTAACTGAACGGTGACTGTAAAAACTACACTGCGCATGCTCAGAGTATTTTCCTATTTAATGTGTGTGGCAAAAAATAATGACCATAGGGGCATAGAGCTGCCATCCCCACCATACGTCATCTCACATCATTCAGAGCTGATTGGCTGCATTGTAAGTACGTGTGCCGCGAAAAGTGTGGTGTGTGAAGAGGAGACGAGAGAGACGCGTCCTAAAACCAGGAAGTAAGCTGCGCATGGCTTCCCTCCACAAAAAAGCAATGATATTTCTCCATAGGATTTTAGAAAATAGCTCAAAATAAGATCTGTGGGAAACAAACCTGTTAGATAAATGCACGTTTTGTTCAGCCGGATAATATCCACATGTCTACCCTACTTTTATAATTTTCGAATCATAAATGTATTGATTAGATTAGATTTATGATAGACTTTTGAAACTACAAGAACATAAGGAGGACTTTTACAAAAAAGTAATAGATATTTTTGTCCAGAAGGATAGGCAAATGGACTTCATCTTCAAGTCAAGGTAAGACTGCAATTTTATTGAAAATGGGATCTTAGAACAATTCAATATTTAAATGATAAAATTACATTTTTTGGGTATCCTTCTGTTGAACTGTCTGTTTAAAATTAATTGAAGCATCAGAAAAAAAAAGCTTTTGAAAATAATATTATATTTTGATTTAGGTCAAAATATAATATTTGTAAACCTGAAGAGTCAGTGCCAGTGCCTCACAAGCCACGAACCTCACTGCAGAAGCTTAGACATCTACATTTTGTGTGCCCCACCACTTGTGTACATATAGAAACGCCACTGTATAGGCCATGGGCGTAGGAAGCATCCTGAATATGGGGGGACATTTTTAACGGGGGGTGTGTGGGTCGCCCCCCACGAAAAAAAAATAGATTTCCTGTATTCTGGTGCACTTTAACAGGTGGTTTGATACTTCTTTGTGGCTATACTAGCATGAGGAAAATGATGGGTACATTTTGTAATTTCATCCAGTAGTAAAGAAAGGAAACATATTTGATTATTAATTCAGAGCCGTCTTTGAATTAATAAAAAGCAGTTTAAATGCCCATTTGGTACATTTATATGCAACAATAAATATTTGTGAGTGCATTGAGAGATATTGTTGTGGAGAGTCATTTATATATAAATCGCAAAATACATTTGTGAATCCTTCTGTGAGCATTTATTAATATTGAGACTGATCTGACTCCATACAGATGTTAAGTTCACCTAGGAATGGTATCATTGACTTCAATGTTCAAATAAATGTTGCTCTTCCGTCTATATTCGTCATATGATGCCCCTTGACTATAATACTACAGTTATTACCGGGGATAACTGTAGGCTATTTTTATTATATGTACAGCACTTTGGCTCGACCAAAAATCGTTTATAAATGTGCTATATAAATAAAACTTGATTTGATTTGATTTGAAATGTTTCCTGTTTAATATCCCCACTGATTTCCTTAACACTCTGGGATGAGAGTCCACATCACAATTGACTCTAAACTGTCATTTCCCTTTCATCACTCACCTCAGCAACGGACCTCTCTCCACTGTCCCTGTGTTCTGCCTCTGACTCACTCTCAAGCGCCTAGATGTCAAGAGAGGTGGTGAAGTGATCATTATTTATTGAGCAGTATACTCTTTCACATTGAATCATAACAAGTCATACTGAATGAAATACAACTGACTCTAAAGTAAGTCCCAGTCTGTGACATTGGACATTTTGAAGACTCAAACTCCCAAGCAGTAGGTAGAATATTAGCTAGTCTATGTAATGTGCACAGAAAATAAACAGTTAACTGAATACTGGGATGGAAATGGCCTATAAGCACTCAGTAAAACATAAACACACAAAAAGCTTCTGAATGATAAGAAGTATAATTAAAATATAATGCACATTACCATTTTGAGAGAGAGTACCTAAGAACTCAGAAAATAATCTCTTATCGAACTGAGGCTCCAGTAAAACACACTGACATCAAGCCCCCAGGAAGTGTATTTTCATCTGAGTCCGGCGCACTTCCTGCGCCGGACTCAGATGAAAATATTCGTGCTGGCCAAACGGCGGTACTACACTTCCGTTTGGTTGCCAGGCCCGGAAACACTTTTTCCCATTGACTTACGTGGGGAAAGAGTCGTCTGTAAATCGTTGGATAATTTTTTTTAAACTAAATAAACTACCCAGTATGAACACTTGTATAGCCCTTATTAAAAACATTCGTTCCTCAAGTTGTAATAATGTGCTAATAACGTTATTCTGAGAGTTATTTCCCTCTGCATTATGAACACGCATCTAACCCACGGGACCGCGCCGCCCGGCACGTTCATGTTACGTGTCCCGACCAATCAGAGCACACTGTGCTCACAGGGAGGGTGGGGGCTGGAGCTATTGGAGCTACAACGAGCCGTTAAAGGCAGAGAGTGAAATTCAGTGAATACACGTAGTTTACAGAGATGCTGTTTGAGAAACCAATGTGAGTTGCGTTGATCTTTACCCATGGATGCACAATAAGAACGGATCCATATCGTCTCACTGCCATCCCACGGAGCTGTAATAATGGCTATATTGCACATGTTTGCTGTAATTCATTATCATACTACATGGGCTACTACATACTACATCTTGTACCGTAAATGTTGTATTAAATAAAGTTAATATTACTTATTATTACTGTGTATATATATATATATATACACAGTAATAATTATTTCATGCTAAATGAAGCTCTGTTGGATATCACTAGATCCTGTTACAGCGTAATATAAGTACATACCGATTGATGTTACATTAGCATCATTACTAGCTAGCCGCTAGCTGCTAACTGCCGCCTCGTTAATATCAAATCCATCATAATAACAATCCATTACCATGCTGTCATGAACGCGCGGTGCTGTTACGTGTACGCAAATTGACGTGCTCGATGTGAACGAGCATTTTGGTTAAAGTTGCACATGCTTTATGAGTGCACATACGGGTACTTCTCAGGCATGCCGGGTAATCTGTGACGTTTCACTCTCTCAAAAGTTGGGCCATTTTATCATCATGCGCTAATGAGCAACTCTCATAGGAATGAATGAGACCCGCCTCCCACGCTGTATCCAGTTCTTATTATACATCCATGATCTACATGGACATCATGGTGTTTACATGAGCACAGAGAGATGGGGTTATTCATGTTCCCTGTTTACATGATAAATACTAGTAACCTGGCATTTCGATGCCTTTTCTCATCTAAACTATTCAGTATTTGTGTCTCTCTATCATGACATAAAGACGAAACTCCTCCAGAAGTGAGACGCCGCCGCCATCACTGCTAACTGATTAACTGCTACCAGCTGATGACTTACTTTCCTCTTCTTTGAAAAACATGCTCTTATGTCCATGTTGTCTGGGGGAGAAAACATATCAAACCAAGAGATCGTCAGCTTTGATTTTCGCTGTATTAACAATGTCCTGGACACTTGGTGTGTGTGCCTTACCTCCGCTACCGGCATCGCTTCATACAACAGATCTGAGCTGTCCAACTACGACAACACTCCTTGAACATGCGTGCGCTATGTGAGAATCTGCCTTGGTACAAAGTAGCAGTGAAAACATGGTACGGAGTTTCATTGATTTGGGCATTCTCTCAATAAGCAAGTGGAATGGATTTGATAGTGAAGCTCTGACACAGCGCTCTACAGAGTGCGGCGAGTGGATAGACCGATTCACGGACTTTCCACATGGTAAAAGTGGGGGGGTCTAAACTAATCATTTGAAAAAGTGGGGGGGACTTGTCCCACCCTCATATAATGGCTGCGACGCCCATGGTATAGGCCCATTAGTGTTTTACCTGTCATGTCTAAGATCTCTGAGAAATGTGTAGCTGAGCAATTGACTGGACTTAACAGTAGTCCTTTCACACTACACCCCATGCAATTTGGCTTCCGAGCCAATCATTCCACTGAGACCGCAAATTGTTTCCTTGTGGAAAATATCAAATCAAGAATGGATAAAGGAGGCATTGTTGGAGCAATCTTCTCAGATCTTAAGAAAGTTTTTGATACAGTCAATCCTCAAGTACTATATATCTACATATTACACCTGTACTCGCCTCGTTACATTGGCATACAAAGCCCTAAACGGTTTCGCCCCACCGTACCTGGCAGATCTTTTAAAACCATACACACCCACACGGTCACTGAGGTCGGCTGGCAGACTCCTTCTGGTCGTCCCTAAGTCGAGGTTGAAGCAGCGAGGAGACAGAGCCTTTGCTGTTGCAGCTCCAAAATTATGGAACTAATTGCCCCTCCAGGTTAGACTTGCTCCAACTCTGCCTTTTTTTAAATTACATTACATTGCATTTAGCTGACGCTTTTATCCAAAGCGACTTACAATAAGTGCGTTCGACCAACAAAATACAAACTTGAAGAAAACAGAATCATATAAGTACATCAGGTTTCATAGAGCAAAAACATTTCAAGTGCTACTCAACTGGCTTTAGATAAGCCAGTCCTTTATTAGTATATAAGTGCCCCAGTCTAGCCGGTCCAGTAGAAACAGACGACGACAAGTGACGTGCCAAGTCACCACCAGCACCACACACGCAGCACATACACCCTAGTACCACACACAAGACTCATGGTTTTGTGTTTGCCATAATCCTATACTTCATGTATCCATGGTTAGTACACAACCCTCTAATCAATGTCAAAGTAGCAAAAAGGTACGTTGGGAAATCCGGGAGAACCATATGGTCAAAGGGGCTTATCAAAGCAGGGATTGGTAACATTACTCTGGGGGAAGGGGAAGATAGCACAGTGCAGTTAGACCCGTGTAACTACTTCCCTTGCCCCGACCCTAGGAAGCTGGGGCGGGCAGACGTTTACATCTGCTATGTAATAGATGACAGTTACACCAGCACCCACTGTTCTGGAGGCTGGGCTTTGGTTTTATGGACCACCTCACGCAAGGACTGGGGTTATACCTTATGGGCCGACAAAACAAAAATCAAAAGGAGACTATCTATCTCTAAAGTCAACTCATCAAGTCCTGCGGTCCTACTACAACTACAGAAGGCCAAAATATCAGACAGGGGCTATTACGTTGTTTGCGCGTATGTATCTGGCAAAGACCCATGCGGCGCGTTTTATATAGACATCACCCCCAAAAACGACACCCCTAAAGCCAAACCTCTAACACAAGTTCTAACATCGACCGTTCTGAAACATGACCCTTCCGTAGGTAACAGCATTGACGACTTAAAAGACGACGTTTGGAAAACTAGTAATAAACTAGACGGTAACGTATGGTGGCACACTCTAAGGCAGTGGTTCTCAAACTTTTTTCAATCATGTACCCCCTTCGGAAAAACATTTCAGCCAAGTACCCCCTGATCAGCGCAAAAACGATTTGTTAAGGAAGAAAAGCCTATATAGAGAGGTACAGCACAGCACTGCACCATCAGTGTCTGATTTATTAAAACAACAACATTATAACTCAGAAACACTTCAATGCTACATTTCAAATGTTTACAATCCATCACTAAATTCATGGCAAACCAATTTTAACATCATGCAATAACACTGAGACGACATTAGTTGCATTGAACTGATCTTTTTAATAAGTTGTACAATGTAGTGAAACATGGGCTTGAGCTTCACTGAGGATCCTTGTCATTCTGACAGGGAGGCAACCTGCAGTTATTACACTTCGTGTTTTGAGATATGTGTAACTCTGTTAATATAAAACCCACACTGCTCAAACTTCGTTACTTTTCCTAAAATTAGTATATTTATTTATTTTGGGGCGTGGGGAATGAAGAGAAAAAATATATGAGCATTTTATGAGCATGGGATTTTGACCCCTCATATAAACATATGCATAATGCTGCGCTATACTTTGCAGCCACACGCCGTTGCCAAGCAACGCTTATTGTTTAGGTCCTTTGATAAGCAGGCAGTCATATCATTAACTAGAACTAGCTAGATCTGATAGATTTGGACATAAACGCGAGTGAAGTCTAACCGGACGCGAGAGAGAGATCAGATCAGCTGCTGCTGACGGAGAACACGCAGCTCTGCATGATCACAGCTCCGCCGCTGTGACGGACCGTTGAGTGGAGCAAAATACACTAAGAGTTAGACCTAACACACTTAGCTAGTTCATTTACTCTGGAACTAGCTAAACTAGTTATACATATATTTATGATTTACTGTCGGGTCACTCATTACAGGTTCAGCGAGCTGCACGAGACTGACGGGCTGTCAGGAGAGGGAGAGGAAAAGAGAGCACCCCGTTTATTTTCCCATTTTATTATCCAGAGTTTCTGTAAACCTTTGAATAAAGTAGTTAATCTACTATTAGTAGTTTGTTTAAATGCATTAAGTTTATGTTTATTTTTTTCATTAACATAAAATAAATCTCACGTACCCCCTGTAGAACTCCAACGTACCCCTAGGGGTCCGCGTACCCCCATTTGAGAACCACTGCTCTAAGGTCATTTCTGCAGGCCGCAGGGCAAAACGGTTCGTGTTATGCATGCACCCTTTTCCCCCAGGACTCATCAATGGCATTGCCTGTTCGCCCACGACCCCTAAACAACACAGAACAGCTGTGTGCCTTTATGGCCCTGACCGGCTCTACCAGAGGGTTGAATAAATGGTATTTAGCAAACGCCTCTCTTCCAGCACCATGTGAGCACATGGCGAACGCCACACTGCGCGAAATAAACTCCACCGAGATGATGACTAACTCCTTCGAATTGTACGACCCGGTGGCACGCGTCCACCCCAGCCGTCTAGAAAACCTTACCCATAGTCTCTGCATTAGTAGAAGGAAAAACCGCATAGGCTGACACCTTGGCACAACCACGGGTTGCACTCGTATCATAAAAAACACATGCGGCGCTGGAAGCTTCGATCTCACAGACTGTCTGGTAAAAGGACTTCCCGATAGAATCAATTCGTCCCAAGCATTCCCTAATGTCACGCATACCTCTCTTCTCCTAGCATGGCCTACCGATGCTGGGGCAGGGGCTCCGCAAGACTATGTTTGGCTGTGCGGAAACAAGTTATATCAAGTCTTAGCACCCGTTTGGACGGGCACGTGCACCTTAGTGGATTTAACTCCAGCAATCACCGTTCTCGACTCATTGATGCATACCACACACCACTATCCAGAATTCAGACACCCCTACCACCATAGGGCTAAGAGGGCTTCAATGACATCTCAGGGCGAGAAGGGTTTCAGCGGGGCGTTCCCCTGGTGGGGCACCGTGAATAACGCTCATAATATAGACAAAATACACACACGATAGGAAAACCTCACTTTCGAAGTTACTCAAGGTTTTCAGGCGCTGAATCCGTTTATGGTAGCAACTAGAAATATGCTAATGCAGCATCAATTTGCTCTAGACATCCTGTTTGCCTATGTCACGTTATTGGAGACTCTTGTTGCACATACATTCCAGACATATCAGAGAAGATGACTCGCACCATAAAACACCTTAACGCACTTCTGGCAGACATGAAGGCTGACGATGTGGACTACGACCCTGCAGGCTGGGACTGGTGGTCCTGGCTCACATCGGGAGGGTGGGAAGGCTGACTGGCCAGAATAGTCACGCCACTCCTCACCATCATAGCCTTGCTCCTCTGCTGTACATGCTGTGGAGCTCCCCTCATGAAGAAATGTTTTTCTAGTATGATCTCCTCTGCATTTGTACAATACACCGCTCTCCCTCAAACCACTGACAAAGTTACGGCCAACGCAGATTCAGCCCCCACTGATTCTGACACTGAAGAGTCGGACACCGAACTGTAAAATTGTGTGTAAAATTGCCATTCCCTCGTTTCAGTATTCATTTGCTTTCCACATACGGAGTCTGTCCTCCACAAAAACAGCCACTTTCCATGATATGTTTATGATGTGTTTACTTAAACCAGCGATGGAGTGTATTCATCACTGCCACAATGAAAGTGGTGAATTATGTGGCGAGTATTTTAGATAATAAGCAGAGTTGTGCAGCTCTATTTATTGACCTATCCAAAGCTTTTGACACCGTCGATCATCGCATCTTAAAGCAGAGGCTACTCAGTATCGGCATATCCAGCCATGCAGTGGGTGGTTTGTGAACTACCTCTCTGAAAGGTCCCAATGTGTTCACTTTGATGGGCTGTCTTCTGAGTGGTTAAACATTGCTAATGGTGTTCCTCAAGGTTCTGTTTTAGGTCCACTATTATTCTCCATCTACATCAACAGTTTAGGTGAAAATGTGGATGAAGCTACTTTACATTTCTATGCGGATGATACCGTGATGTACTGTGCAGGTCCCTCCATTCAGGAGGCTGGTGTTAAATTACAGGCTGTTTTTAACATTATTCAGACTCAGCTCTCTGAACTTAAGCTTCTTTTAAATGTTGAGTAAACCAAGGTAATGCTCTTTTCTAAAGCTAAAAAGACACCAGAGCCTGTTTTAGATATTGTAACTACGCAAGGAACAAAACTTGAAGTTGTTGCCTGTTACAAATACCTTGGTATCTGGCTTGATGATTGTCTCACTTTTAAACTTCAGGTCAATAACCTGCTTAAAAAGCTGAGGGTTAGGACTAGGTTTCTTCTACAGGAACAAGTCCTGTTTCTCGCTTGAGGCCAGGAAAAGGCTCTGTGACCTTTTTACCTGTGCTGGACTATGGTGATTTGATCGATATGAATGCACCTGCCCATTGCCTGGTCAAGTTAGATGCTGCGTATCACAGCGCACTGAGATTTGTGACAAACTGTAAAGCATTAACCCATCACTGTACCCTGTATGCAAGGGCTGGTTTGCTTTCACTAACTGTACGGAGGCTCAGTCACTGGTACATTTTTATATACAAAGCCATGTTAGGGAAACTTCCATCCTACATCTGCTCCCTGATCTCAGGGAGAATTGTAAGTGGCTACTGCCTGAGATCGAATGCTGTGGTTTTATTAAATGTGCCAACTGCTAGAACTGTCTTAGGGAAGACAGCTTTTAGATGCGCAGCTCCTCTGTCTTGGAATAGTCTGCAAATTAAATGGAAACTGAACAATCTGGTGCCACTAAATGTTTTTAAAGCTCGGTTGGATGCTACTCAATCGGAAGCTGTTGGTACCTGTACATGTGGATAGTTATGTAAATGATGCTGTATGATGTCCTTTTGTTGTTCTGTTTATGTTTTTATGTTTCATGTGGAACTACTTGAGGTCTCCCTTGAAAAAGAGATCAATGATCTCAATGGGATTTATCTGTATAAATAAAGGTTTGAAATGAAATGAAATTCATTGATATCAGTCTATCCTGTCATTTGTTTTATTTTCTTGATTGATCAAATATGATCAAAAGGGGGGAATGTAGTGGCAATTTCTTATGTTACCTTATATGCTAAAAGCATTGTCTAACACTACTGTACCATTTCTTCATATATGCTGTTTCCTCTCTTACTCGAATGAGGGTTATTATTCTCAAGCGCTTCAAAGCCACAGAGCTGGCAGACTATGTTGAAACTACTCCTCTTCACACTAAGTTTGAACTTCCATATTCTGATAACTGTTGTACTTTCTACAGCTCAAGGACACAGGTGTTTAATAGCAATATGAAAGCAGATTTCTGAGGCGTTCCGCCATGCTACACAAAACTCTGTCTGCCCGCCCTATCTTGTAAGCTTTGCTATTCTGTGACTATTGCGCTCCTGCAGACTATCCTATACTCTGTGAGACCTGTGCCTTTGAAGCTTCAAATAAATAACCAGAAGACAACGCTGCCTGCTTTCACCAGTTTATTATTGATTACTCTCATTGTACATCTTTACAGTATTGACGAGTTTAAAATATCCACAACAAAGGCACCCCCACCACTCTGCACTTTTATACAGCAGAACAATTCAAACAGCAGAACCACAAGGTCTGCCCTAAGAGGGGACTGTGTAGCCCCTCTTAGGTCCAGTTCCTTTGGTAAACACGGTTTCTCTGTGAGGGCATCAACACTCTGGAACACAATACCAATACAGATAAGGAATAACACCTCCTATCATACATTGAACCACTATCTTAAGAACTGGCTTTTAAGCAATCAAAAATGTGAACTTTTCACTGTATCATAGTACGATAGTATGGCAACGGCAGTTTTTCTGTATTTCCTTTCTCCTGTAATATGACTTGATAGCTTTAAACTCGGCACACTGAGCTCTGATTGGTCAGCAGGCGGTGCTTTCACTGAGTTGATCTCTTAGCCTTCAACCTAACCTGCTCTGGACCAGGGGCATGTACTACGAAGCCGGATTTTCACTTAGCGGGCTAACTTCAGGGAAAACTCTGGGTTTCCGGTCCTACGACGCTGGTTCTCTTTTTAGATAGATCTCCATGGTAACTTATGCAGAAAATTAGTATTTGTACTCCACTACTTCCCACCTCTGGTTTTCACATGCTTCCTGTTTTCCACCGCCAGGTGAATAATGTGGACTACATACCTGGGAGGCCCCGGTCCCCTTGGTCCCCTTTGGGCCCCGTGATGCCCTTACAGTGGGAGCACAGGCAGGACGGAGGGATCTGATCCAGCGGTATGTCGGGCAAGCTCATCAGGATGGAGCAGATCGTAGGGTTCGGCATGGGGGGGGAATTCACCGCGCCTTCGGGCATGTAGGTCGTGTTGGGCATGGTAAGGTGCGGGGTCCCGAAGTCCCACTCCGTCATGTTCATGTCCGCCGGGTCCAACATGCGGTGCCAAGGGCGGTCACTGTCGGTGCCGTTAAGATGCAAGGCTGAGTGGAGGGAGGGCAGGAGGAGGAGTCCCAGCAGCCTCCACAACATCTGCAGGAGGAAGGTTTGTTTATCACGTGTCACATGACCGTTTTATTATTCTACTATTTTAATAATTACACAGTTTATACATCCGAAAAACAAACACAATTAGTAGAAGCATGAGGACAGAAAGCAGAGGTCGCCCTCCCGTTAGTCATCCAGTTGCAGGATAAAGAAATAGTTCAGATAATTCAATACGCACACATTACATTACATTCCATGTTAGACGCTTTTATCCAAAGCGACTTACATACTCAGTACTGTGGACAATCCCCACAGGAGCACTTTGGGGTGAAGGGTCTTCAGGGAGACAACGACATGCTGACTGCAGTGGGGTTTAAACCTGTGACCCCCTGATCCCAACACCAAGGCTCTGTCCACTGCGCCACAGATAAACTACATTCTATACATACACATACATATGTTCACATATACATACATACACCCATCTCCAGGGTGAAAATAAAATAATTAAGTAAAAACTATTTAAAAAAACTATTCCTACAAGTCCATGTTCGAATAAAAACACAGTTTCATCCTATTTATATATAAACTATGATAATTAAGATCATTATCATATATCCATATAATCTGTTTTTATCTATTTTTAAGTGAAGCCAATGACCGGGAAAAAATATATATATTTGGTTTTCTCTAAAATAAACATTACTATAAATCTATTCACGCTAGAAATACATTAAATGACTGCACTAGAATACAAACATTACATGCATTGATGAAGATGAAGATGGCGCCGTGTCTCTAGCTCCAACTCTGCATTGTTTTCGTTATACTTGTTATGTTGCATCGTTGGAGGAGCTCGGGTCAGAAGCATTTCATTGCCTTTTCTAAACTGTAGCTTTGTGCATATGACAATAAAACCTTTGCATCTTTACAATACATGTAATAATGTAGAATACAAATAATTAATACACACATAAATGTTTACTCTTACTCAAGTACAATAACTGAGTACTTCTACTTTCACTCAAGTACAATATCTGAGTACTTCTACTTTTACTCCAGTACAAGAACTGAGTACTTCTACTTTCACTCAAGTACAATAACTGAGTACTTCTACTTTTACTCAAGTACAATATCTGAGTACTTCTACTTTTACTCAAGTACAAGATCTGAGTACTTCTACTTTTAATCAAGTACAAGATCTGAGTACTTCTACTTTTACTCAAGTACAATAACTGAGTACTTCTACTTTCACTCAAGTACAATATCTGAGTACTTCTACTTTCACTCAAGTACAATATCTGAGTACTTCTACTTTTACTCAAGTACAATAACTGAGTACTTCTACTTTTACTCAAGAACAAGACCTGAGTACTTCTACTTTTACTCAAGAACAAGACCTGAGTACTTCTACTTTACTCAAGTACAATAACTGAGTACTTCTACTTTTACTCAAGTACAAGATCTGAGTACTTCTACTTTTACTCCAGTACAAGATCTGAGTACTTCTACTTTTACTCCAGTACAAGATCTGAGTACTTCTACTTTTAATCAAGTACAAGATCTGAGTACTTCTACTTTTACTCCAGTACAAGATCTGAGTACTTCTACTTTTACTCAAGAACAAGACCTGAGTACTTCTACTTTCACTCAAGTACAATATCTGAGTACTTCTACTTTTAATCAAGTACAAGATCTGAGTACTTCTACTTTTACTCAAGAACAAGAACTGAGTACTTCTACTTTCACTCAAGTACAATATCTGAGTACTTCTACTTTTACTCAAGAACAAGACCTGAGTACTTCTACTTTTACTCAAGAACAAGATCTGAGTACTTCTACTTTTACTCAAGAACAAGATCTGAGTACTTCTACTTTTACTCAAGTACAAGATGTGAGTACTTCTACTTTTACTCAAGTACAAGACATGAGTTCTTCTACTTGTACTCAAGAACAAGACCTGAGTACTTCTACTTTCACTCAAGTACAATATCTGAGTACTTCTACTTTTAATCAAGTACAAGATCTGAGTACTTCTACTTTTACTCCAGTACAAGATCTGAGTACTTCTACTTTCACTCAAGTACAAGACCTGAGTACTTCTACTTTCACTCAAGTACAATATCTGAGTACTTCTACTTTTACTCAAGAACAAGACCTGAGTACTTCTACTTTTACTCAAGAACAAGATCTGAGTACTTCTACTTTTACTCAAGTACAAGACCTGAGTACTTCTACTTTTACTAAAGTACAAGATCTGAGTACTTCTACTTTTACTCAAGTACAAGATCTGAGTACTTCTACTTTTACTCAAGTACAAGACATGAGTTCTTCTACTTGTACTCAAGAACAAGACCTGAGTACTTCTGTACGTCTGCCCTCACCTGTTGCTCATTGTTTCTAAGTATTTGACTATATGTATTTGAAACACGCTGTGCAGGAACTACAGATGAACTCTGGTTCACAGCGATGTTAATAAATGTTCACCATCCCCGATAAATATAAGCAAAGACCGTGAGAGTAAGAGGTTAGGGGAACACTCACCGCTCGGTCGGCGTGGCGCAGCATCGTCTTTCTGTCTGAGGAGGATTGTTGAGAAGATGGGCAGCATCCAGCTTTGATCCATTTATAAACCTCGCCCAAAACAAAACTCCTTTCACCCGGACAAAAGGCTGAAGATGAGGAGGGCGAGGAGTGTCTTCGTATTGTCCCCATGAAGAAGAACTGGGTCTTCTCCCTGTGACCTCCTCCACCAGCAAACTGCAGCACTATATTCCCAGCCGAAAGAAGAGACTGTTTATCTCTCCATCTTTCTCCACCCTCCTTTCTCTCCAGGAAACTGGATTCTCTCTTTCATTTGTACTCTAGTTTCCAGCACTGTGAACCCGCAAATGTCGAGTACCCCGAAGATTTATGTAAGAAATGTATGGAAGAAGAATAAGAAGGAAGGAACCACTTAATAGTCATTTTGTACATTCTGCATTTGACCCCTCCGAGTGTTAGGACACACACACACGCACACGCACACGCACACGCACACGCACACGCACACACACACACACACACACACACACACACACACACACACACACACACACACACACACACACACACACAGTACAAGACCTGAGTACTTCTACTCAAGATCATACTATCAAGATTATACACAAGATCTCCTTTACATCCTAGTGTTAGGAGCAGTGGGCTGTCATATGTACGGCGCCCAGGGAGCAGTGTAGGGAACAGTGCCTTGCTCAGGGACACCTCGGTAGCACTTTGTTTTTCCGGGGTCTTGAACCGGTGACCTTCCGGTGGCAGTTTTAACCAGAAAGGGGCCATATGTGTATGTGTTCTCTCTGTGGGCTGATTTTGTTGAGACCTTTGGATATAGAAAGCACAAGATGAAAGTTATTACCTCGACTGTGGACGATTCATTTTCAAATATATAAGCAACCTGTCCAATCCAAATGATCCAGAGTCCCCTTAATCTTCCAAATCGTCCCAAAATTCATCAAAATCAGCCAACAGAGTACAATTATGGCCACTTTCTGGTTAACACTGACATTGTTGATCCTGAAAATGTCAGAAATGGGTTCAGCATCCTCAATTACCCCCAAAACCACTCCAGAACGGTCCAAATCGGCCAAGTCCATTATCTAACTATTGTCCACGTCCAGTAGGCTATAATGCTAATTAACTCAACTCTGGCTAATGGTGCTAATGGCCCAAGAGATGCAGGTTAGCATCCGGCAGTTTCTATGTACGGGGAACCCTACTATATATTGATCTCATTACACTTTGGGGTACTCTATAACCTATAATAAGTTTATCAGAAACAGTTTGGATTTTAAAAAGTACGATGTTTTACGCAAATAAAGGAAATGTAAACGTCCTTTTCTTGAGTTCTGTTAGGGTCAGGGAGGAAAAGAGAGACAATCATTTAAAACCAAACTTATTTTTTTCAGGTTTCTAACAAATCCCAAAAGAAAACCTGAACGTTCTGAGAGTTATCCACACATTCAGATTCAGAAAACTTTATTGTCCATTAAATGTACACATAATGGACATTTCGCCACACAGTACAACAGTTAAGGTTTTATGTATTCCCCTCCTCTCTCACACTGCTGTGTACACTCGAGTAATCTAACCCTCAGAGCGCTCACAAAGAACAGCCTACTTTCATTATTACAGCTCCTCATGGGATCATTTACGTGATCAA
This sequence comes from Gymnodraco acuticeps, assembly GCF_902827175.1. Classification (NCBI taxonomy): domain Eukaryota; kingdom Metazoa; phylum Chordata; class Actinopteri; order Perciformes; family Bathydraconidae; genus Gymnodraco; species Gymnodraco acuticeps. The sequence continues at coordinate 182,110 of NW_022990177.1, read as the reverse complement.
AGTGATACTAATTACAAGCATGAGCAGAAACACGCAGGTGACGTGAAATGCACGTGTACATTTTCAACTGAGGCATAACATGTTGAAATTCCACTCCTTTTGCAGGTGGTTCATAATGTTTTGCAAAAAGATAGTTCATTAAATGTGAACATTTCCAGAATGTTTGCACTAAAACAAAGGACACATTGTGTTGTTATTTATAGGTTATTATGCGGATCTCGGCCTTTGCATCTGTTTCATCAAACATTGAACTAGTCCAGCCAACATTAGCTTTACTGTTAGTTTTAATTCATTGTAAAATTGGATTTATATTGATAACTGTACTAGTATTTATATTTATCTGTATTTTGATCTGTTTGAATTGTTATGCTTTATGAGGTGTTTTAATGTTTACATGTATTGTGTACCTGCCAAGGAACTGCAGATGGAAATGAGCTTTCAATCTGACATCTCTTCTCTTTTTGAGATGAACTTGTTCAATAAAGATATATAACCATAACAATCGACTGTCTCAATGTGTCCCCTGAACTCAAATGTGTTTAGCTCTAAAACCTGACTCTCCCTCGGGTGACATGTTTGAGTCGCTGCCGTCCTGCGAGCAGAGGTAATCAGAGTCACCCAGAGGTGGGAAATACTGGAGTACAAATACTTCGTTACTGTTACTGTTAAGTACATGTTTCTGGTATCAGTACTTTACTCCACTACTTTTTACTTTGACTTCTTACATGTTGAACTCAAATACCTGTACTTTCTACTTCTCACATGTTGAACCCAAATACCTGTACTTTCTACTTCTCACATGTTGAACTCAAATACCTGTACTTTCTACTTCTTACATTTTGAACTCAAATACCTGTACTTTCTACTTCTCACATGTTGAACACAAATACCTGTACTTTCTACTTCTTACATGTTGAACTCAAATACCTGTACTTTCTACTTCTTACATGTTGAACACAAATACCTGTACTTTCTACTTCTTATATGTTGAACACAAATACCTGTACTTTCTACTTCTTACATGTTGAACTCAAATACCTGTACTTTCTACTTCTTACATGTTGAACACAAATACCTGTACTTTCTACTTCTTATATGTTGAACCCAAATACCTGTACTTTCTACTTCTTACATGTTGAAAACAAATACCTGTACTTTCTACTTCTTATATGTTGAACCCAAATACCTGTACTTTCTACTTCTTACATGTTGAACACAAATACCTGTACTTTCTACTTCTTACATGTTGAACACAAATACCTGTACTTTCTACTTCTTACATGTTGAACTCAAATACCTGTACTTTCTACTTCTCACATGTTGAACACAAATACCTGTACTTTCTACTTCTTACATGTTGAACTCAAATACCTGTACTTTCTACTTCTTACATGTTGAACACAAATACCTGTACTTCTACTTCTTACATGTTGAACACAAATACCTGTACTTTCTACTTCTTACATGTTGAACACAAATACCTGTACTTTCTACTTCTCACATGTTGAACTCAAATACCTGTACTTTCTACTTCCCACATGTTGAACACAAATACCTGTACTTTCTACTTCTTACATGTTGAACTCAAATACCTGTACTTTCTACTTCTCACATGTTGAACACAAATACCTGTACTTTCTACTTCTTACATGTTGAACTCAAATACCTGTACTTTCTACTTCTTACATGTTGAACTCAAATACCTGTACTTTCTACTTCTTACATGTTGAACACAAATACCTGTACTTTCTACTTCTTACACGTTGAACCCAAATACCTGTACTTTCTACTTCTTACATGTTGAACACAAATACCTGTACTTTCTACTTCTTACATGTTGAACACAAATACCTGTACTTTCTACTTCTCACATGTTGAACTCAAATACCTGTACTTTCTACTTCTTACATGTTGAACTCAAATACCTGTACTTTCTACTTCTTACATGTTGAACACAAATACCTGTACTTTCTACTTCTCACATGTTGAACTCAAATACCTGTACTTTCTACTTCTTACATGTTGAACTCAAATACCTGTACTTTCTACTTCTCACATGTTGAACCCAAATACCTGTACTTTCTACTTCTTACATGTTGAACTCAAATACCTGTACTTTCTACTTCTTACATGTTGAACTCAAATACCTGTACTTTCTACTTCTTACATGTTGAACACAAATACCTGTACTTTCTACTTCTTACATGTTGAACACAAATACCTGTACTTTCTACTTCTTACATGTTGAACTCAAATACCTGTACTTTCTACTGTACTCTTTAAAACAGCTGCTAGTTATGGGTACTTTTCACTTTCAAAGCCCATACTTCTTTACTTTTATTTGAGTAAAGAAGTTTAGTCAGTACTTCTACTTTTACCAGAGTATTTTTAAACACGAGTATCTGTACTTCTACTTGAGTAAAGGAAGTGTGTACTTTTGCCATCTCTCCTGCGAGCCTCAGCTGACCTCAGGTTTCCCGTCAGAATCATCACAAAGTGAGGAAAAGGTGTTGCTAGGTGTGAAAGATTCAGGTGTGAAACGGATCACCGCTGGCTGTGGAAACCAGGACACTTATTAAGGTTAACTATTCATCTCTTCGTCTCCTTTTGTTCCTCGGCCTCGTTCCCCCAGCTCGGTTTACCTTTGTGTCCTCTCTGTGTTTTCATTTTTATGAATAAAAGCTTTCCCCCGGGGCACATACAGAACACGGCTCTGGTTCCAGCGGCGATGCTGCCATGGGGGGGTCAACAAGCGTTTTGGAAAAGGACAGAGGGGGGGGTGAGTTTTATTATGATGGAGGGCCGAGAACTGGCAACTGGAACAATGGTTTTCTGAATGTGTTTTTGGTTGTTAGCCTGAAATCAAGTCTGTGGTTAACACAAGCTGAAGAGATTTTAATGTTCATTTTACCACATAAAATACGCTGACGACTAAACGCCATCACGCCCAACATTAGCCGCCTTTAGCTTAGCGGTGGTGACGTGAAGTCATGTGACCGTGCTGTAGTTCCTTTTTAGCCCAACATTAGCCACCTTTAGCTTAGCGGTGGTGACGTGA
>NW_022990177.1:146552-174052 GCF_902827175.1 Gymnodraco acuticeps | reverse complement strand
AAGTAGAGACACTACATACTGATATACACCTGAACATCAGCAGGAGAGGAACTCTTTAAAGTAGAGACACTACATACTGATATACACCTGAACATCAGCAGGAGAGGACTCTTTAAAGTAGAGACACTACATACTGATATACAACCTGAACATCAGCAGGAGAGGACTCTTTAAAGTAGAGACACTACATACTGATATACACCTGAACATCAGCAGGAGAGGACTCTTTAAAGTAGAGACACTACATACTGATATACACCTGAACATCAGCAGGAGAGGACTCTTTAAAGTAGAGAGGACTACATACTGATATACACCTGAACATCGAGCAGGAGAGGACTCTTTAAAGTAGAGACACTACATACTGATATACACCTGAACATCAGCAGGAGAGGAACTCTTAAAAGTAGAGACACTACATACTGATATACAACCTGAAACATCAGCAGGAGAGGACTCTTTAAAGTAAGAGCACTACATACTGATATACACCTGAACAATTCAGCGAGGAGAGGACTTCTTTAAAGTAGAGACACTAGCTATACTGATATACACTGAACAATCAGCAGGAGAGGGACTCTTAAAGTAGAGACACTACATACTGATATACACCTGAACGATCATCAGCTAGGAGAGGACATCTTTAAAGTAGAGACACATACTATACTGATATACAACCTGAACATCAGCAGGAAGAGGACTCTTTAAAGAGAGACACTACATACTGATATACACCTGAACATCAGCAGGAGAGGACTCTTTAAAGTAGAGACACTACATACTGATATACACCTGAACATCAGCAGGAGAGGACTCTTTAAGTAGAGACACTACATACTGATATACACCCTGAACATCAGCAGGAGAGGACTCTTTAAAGTAGAGACACTACATACTGATATACACCTGAACATCAGCTGGAGAGGACTCTTTAAAGTAGAGGACACTACATACTGATATACACCTGAACATCAGCAGGATAGGACTCTTTAAAGTAGAGACACTACATACTGATATACACTGAACATCAGCAGGAGAGGACTCTTTAAAGTAGAGACAACTACATACTGATATACACCTGAACATCAGCAGGAGAGGACTCTTTAAAGTAGAGGACACTACATACTGATATACACCTGAACATCATAGGGAGAGGACTCTTAAAGTAGAGACTACTACATACTGATATACACCTGAACATCAGCAGGAGAGGACTCTTTAAAGTAGAGACACTACATACTGATATACACCGAACATCAGCAGGAGAGGACTCTTTAAAGTAGACACTACATACTGATATACACCTGAACATCAGCAGGAGAGGACTCTTTAAAGTAGAGACACTACAATACTGATATACACCTGAACATCAGCAGGATAGGACTCTTTAAAGTAGAGACACTACATACTGATATACACCTGACATCAGCAGGAGAGGACTCTTTAAAGTAGAGACACTACATACTGATATACACCTGAACATCAGCAGGAGAGGACTCTTTAAAGTAGAGACACTACATACTGATATACACCTGAACATCAGCAGGAGAGGACTCTTTAAAGTAGAGACACTACATACTGATATACACCTGAACATCAGCAGGAGAGGACTCTTTAAAGTAGAGACACTACATACTGATATACACCTGAACATCAGCAGGAGAGGACTCTTTAAAGTAGAGACACTACATACTGATATACACCTGAACATCAGCAGGAGAGGACTCTTTAAAGTAGAGACACTACATACTGATATACACCTGAACATCAGCAGGAGAGGACTCTTTAAAGTAGAGACACTACATACTGATATACACCTGAACATCGGCAGGAGAGGACTCTTTAAAGTAGAGACACTACATACTGATATACACCTGAACATCAGCAGAGAGGACTCTTTAAAGTAGAGACACTACATACTGATATACAACCTGAACATCAGCAGGAGAGGACTCTTAAAGTAGAGACACTACATACTGATATACACCTGAACATCAGCAGGAGAGGACTCTTTAAAGTAGAGACACTACATACTGATATACACCTGAACATCAGCAGGAGAGGACTCTTTAAAGTAGAGACACTACATACTGATATACACCTGAACATCAGCAGGAGAGGACTCTTTAAGTAGAGACACTACATACTGATATACACCTGAACATCAGCAGGAGAGGACTCTTTAAAGTAGAGACACTACATACTGATATACACCTGAACATCAGCAGGAGAGGACTATTTAAAGTAGAGACACTACATACTGATATACACCTGAACATCAGCAGAGAGGACTCTTTAAAGTAGAGACACTACATACTGATATACACCTGAACATCAGCAAGAGAGGACTCTTTAAAGTAGAGACTACTACATACTGATGTACCCCTGAACATCAGCAGGAGAGAGACTATTTAAGTAGAGACACTACATACTGATATACACCTGAACATCAGCAGGAGAGGACTCTTTAAAGTAGAGACACTACATACTGATAGTACACCTGAATATCAGCAGGAGAGGACTCTTTAAAGTAGAGACACTACATACTGATATACACCTGAACATCAGCAGGAGAGGACTCTTTAAAGTAGAGACTCTACATACTGATATACACCTGAACATCAGCAGGAGAGGACTCTTTAAAGTAGAGACACTACATACTGATATACACCTGAACATCAGCAGGAGACGACTCTTTAAAGTAGAGACACTACATACTGATATACACCTGAACATCAGCAGGAGAGGACTCTTTAAAGTAGAGACACTACATACTGATGTACACCTGAACATCAGCAGAGAGGACTCTTTAAAGTAGAGACACTACATACTGATATACACCTGAACATCAGCAGGAGAGGACTCTTTAAAGCAGAGACACTACATACTGATGTACACCTGAACATCAGCAGGAGAGGACTCTTTAAAGTAGAGACACTACATACTGATATACACCTGAACATCAGCAGGAGAGGACTCTTTAAAGTAGAGACACTACATACTGATGTACACCTGAACATCAGCAGGAGAGGACTCTTTAAAGTAGAGACACTACATACTGATATACACCTGAACATCAGCAGGAGAGGACTCTTTAAAGTAGAGACACTACATACTGATATACACCTGACATCAGCAGGAGATGACTCTTTAAAGTAGAGACACTACATACTGATATACACCTGAACATCAGCAGGAGAGGACTCTTTAAAGTAGAGACACTACATACTGATATACACCTGAACATCAGCAGGAGAGGACTCTTTAAAGTAGAGACACTACATACTGAGTGGTAGTCCTGATCATTGCGATCAAAAGACACGAAAACAAAACTATTTCAATGCACAAACACCACAGCCGACAAGAAGGGCTGTAAAAGTAATAGTTATCCAAATAAATTAATGTTATTGCACTATACCTGTTTTCTCTGTTATGTGTTGTAGGTTTTTCAGAGGTCATGTCCCGCCTCCTCCTCTGTGTGTCTGTCATCGCCGCCCTGTGGTCGGCGTCGGCTCTCAGTCTGTCAGGTGAGTTTTATTATCATAAACAGTCCAAGGTTATAATATACGGTATTAACATTCTCAGGGATAACTGAATTCATGTTGTCAAAAAAAGGTCTTAAAAGTTACTAATTTACAAATGAGCAAATGTACTTAGTTACTTTACACCACTTCCAAAAACAAGAAACAGTACTAATCAGGCTTTCGTCCAAACCACAGCACTGAGACTGCTCTTGTAAAGGTATTCAATGACATCCACTTAAACACAGACAGTGGCAGAACTTCAGTGTTAGTATTATTAGATCTCAGTGCTGCGTTTGACACTGTTGACCACAGCATATTACTAGACCGACTGGAGAACTGGGTGGGACTTTCGGAAACAGTTCTGAATTGGTTTGAATCCTACTTAAAGGACAGAAACAACTTTGTTTCTATAGGTAAATACACATCTGAGTTGACAAATATGACATGTGGGGTTCCTCAAGGCTCCATCTTGGGGCCTCTTCTCTTTAACATCTACATGCTACCTACTGGCTCAGATAATGAAGAACAACAAAATAAGTTACCATAGCTATGCAGATGACACACACATTTACGTAACAATTTCACCAGGAGACTATGCTCCAATTCAAACACTGAGTAAGTGCATTGAACAAATCAATGACTGGATGTGTCAGAACTTTCTCCAATTAAACAAAGAGAAAACTGAGGTAATGGTCTTTGGAGCCAAGGCAGAATGTATAAAAGTTAGCACTGAGCTTCAGTCTGCAATGTTCAAAACAACAGATAGAGCCAGAAATCTAGGTGTAGTCATGGACTCTGACCTGAGTTTCAACAGTGACATTAAAACAGTTACTAAATCAGCCTACTATCACCTAAAGAATATATCTAGGATTAAAAGACTAATGTCACAGCAGGATTTGGAAAAACTTGTCCATGCTTTTATCTTCAGTAGACTGGACTACTGCAATGGTGTCTTCACAGGTCTCACTAAAACATCTATTAGGAAGCTGCAGCTAATTCAGAACGCCGCTGCTCGAGTCCTCACTAACACTAAGAAAGTGGATCACTCCTGTTCTGAAGTCTTTACACTGGCTTCCTGTGTGTCAAAGAATAGATTTCTAAATACTGCTGCTGGTTTATAAAGCACTTGAATGGTTTAGGCCCAAATACATTTCTGACCTCCTGCTAAATGATGAACCATCCAGATCTCTCAGGTCTTCAGGGACTGGTCAGCTTTCTGTCCCCAGAGTCAGAACTAAACATGGAGAAGCAGCGTTCAGTTATTATGCTCCAAATATCTGGAACAAACTCCCAGAAACCTGCAGGTCCGCTGCAACTCTGACTACTTTTAAATCCAGCAAGAAGACTTTTCTTTTTGTCGCTGCTTTTAATTGAACTATTCATATCTTAGACTGCACTGTAACTTTGATCCATGTACTTTTTCTTTTAATGTTTATTTTATTATCTTTTCTTTTTAATGACTGATTTTAAATGCCTTTTTCTTAATGTCCTTCATTTTTGTAAAGCACTTTAAATTGCCTTGTGTTGAAAGGTATATATAAATAAACTTGCCTTGCCTTACTACCCCCGGTTCTCAGGTAATAATTACAAATAACTTTATAATTGATAAAGTTGAGGATCTCATTATTTGACCTTAAGGGCTATACTGTATGAGGCCCTAAAGCAACTGCTCCATTAAATGCACACATTGATGCCACCAAATTACACAATCAAAATAGAAAGTACTACAAAGAAACTGGAATTAATTTACATCTTAAATTATTAATACATACACAAAAAAAGGTTTGCAAATATCCAACCTACAAATTGCTTTTTTAAATCAACACTTGCTGAAGATCATTTGTGTGGACATCTCAGTTTATTTGTAAGGTCAAAAGTCAATCTCACTGTAAACTATTTAATCATCACCAAAGTCTGTGTTATTGTGACCGATCATAACTCAGCTTTATGCACACATACATTTAGCATGGTGTAGGAAACGGGCTCCGTGTTACAGGAGGGGTTTGAAGGCGTTATAATGATCTCTTCGTCCCTCAGTGTTCTCTGAGCCCCGCGGCGCCCACATGCTGCTCAGATCCCGACGTGCTAACTCCTTCCTGGAGGAACTGAAGCCGGCCTCCATGGAGCGCGAGTGTGTGGAGGAGAGGTGTGACTTTGAAGAGGCTCGAGAGATTTTCCAGACCAGGGAAGCTACGGTAAGATGCTCCAAATGAATCTTAAAGGTCCCTTATTACACTCTTTTTCATCAATATATCACAGGTCTCATATATATACAGAACATGTCTCTGAAGTGTTTGGCTCCAAATACCAAACAGATCATTGCAGCATTACCCATAATCCCCTCTGTTTCATTCCTGTTTCAAAAGTGCTGATTCTGTGTCTGTAGCTTTAAATGCTAATGAGCTGCTGCTGGCCACGCCCCTCTGAGAGATGATTGGTTAAGAAGAACACAATGGTGCTCTAGAGGAGATTCAGGTGATAAGGTGGGGGGGGGGGTTACCTTGGTTGCTGATTGGCTAATGGTTACACAAGACACAACATCGTTATGACATCATAAAGTGGCCAAAATCTGATCAGCTCATTTTCAGACAGGTTTTTATAGAAATGGATCAAAAAGAGAGAGAATCTTTGTTCCTGAAACTTTCAGAGTCTCTTTCCACAGAGGGGACACATGTTGATGTAGAAGAGACATGGAAGAAGAGGGGACACATGTTGATGTAAGAAGAGACATGAAGAAGAGGGGACACATGTTGATGTAGAAGAGACATGAAGAAGAGGGGGACACATGTTGATGTAGAAGAGACATGAGAAGAGGGGACACATGTTGATGTAGAAGAGACATGAAGAAGAGGGACACATGTTGATGTAGAAGAGACATGAAGAAGAGGGGGACACATGTTGATGTAGAAGAGACATGAAGAAGAGGGGACACATGTTGATGTAGAAGAGACATGAAGAAGAGGGGACACATGTTGATGTAGAAGAGACATGAAGAAGAGGGGACACATGTTGATGTAAGAAGAGACATGAAGAAGAGGGGACACATGTTGATGTAGAAGAGACATGAAGAAGAGGGGACACATGTTGATGTAGAAGAGACATGAAGAAGAGGGGACACATGTTGATGTAGAAGAGACATGGAGAAGAGGGGACACGTGTTGATGCAGAAGAGACATGAAGAAGAGGGGGACACATGTTTAGGGAATTGTAGAAAGAGACATGGAGAAGAGGGGACACATGTTGATGTAGAAGAGACATGAAGAAGAGGGGACACATGTTGATGTAGAAGAGACATGAAGAAGAGGGGACACATGTTGATGTAGAAGAGACATGAAGAAGAGGGGACACATGTTGATGTAGAAGAGACATGAATAAGAGGGGACACATGTTGATGCAGAAGAGACATGAAGAAGAGGGGACACATGTTGATGTAGAAGAGGCATGAAGAAGAGGGGACACATGTTGATGTAGAAGAGACATGAAGAAGAGGGGACACATGTTGATGTAGAAGAGACATGAAGAAGAGGGGACACATGTTGATGTAGAAGAGACATGAAGAAGTGGATTTTGCATAATAGGTGAACTTTAAACATTTTATTCCTCCTGCAAAACTTGGAAGAGACCCTGTTCTCTCCAAAACACTGAAACGCCTTCATTGGACTCCTTTGTTTACTTCCGGAACATAGTGACATCACTATGGAACACTCACGCTCCTATTGGCTAGCGCTCTAGCACATTGTACGTGATAGGCTAAGGGGCGGGACATCTCTAAGCAGTTGACCAATCACAACAGAGACGGCCAGCTAACCAATCAGAGTATCCTGAGGGGGTCATGTTGATATTCTGCACAAACTGTAAAGTCCACTGAGACAAATATAGGATGTGTGATATTGGGCTTTATAAATAAACTTTGATTGATCGATGCGATTAAGCAGCTCCTTTACGTGTCTTGCATTAAGTGAGACTTTCTATTTGTGTGTTCACAGCTGGAGTTCTGGACAGTGTACACAGGTAAGAACCTTTGAACCTGTTTAAACAAGTCTATAATTAACAAGTTTTATTTTTTATATATTTAGCTCTTATTAAAGGATATGTAGAAGAAGTAATGTCATGATGTGTACAGTTAGCATTGGCTTGGCTGCTCTTAAGTTAAGTTCAAACTATGTAATAATTAAATATTAAGCGTCTCCTTTGCAGTAAGTGGGCTTTTATGTCGTTTGGGTTAAACGTAGTGAAGCGAGCAGAAAAACGTATATGGCTAAACACGTGTTTTGTGTTTTTAAGTCAGAGTTTCTCCTTTGTCTCTGAGCGGCCTGCTGCACGGCATTGTGGGAAATGTATTGACGTGTGTTTTCAGATGGGAACCAGTGCCAGTCCCACATGTGTGTGAATGGAGTGTGTGTGGACCAGTACCAGGACTACGCCTGCCGCTGTGAGCCCGGATACGAGGGCAAATACTGCAACCAGCGTGAGTCATGATCTGAAAACATACACCTACAATTAACCTGCAACTTAACTTCAACCCACCTTTAATTAGACTCACCTGCAATTAGCCTGGAACTCACCTGCAATTAGCCTCACCTGCAATTAGCCTGCAACTCACCTGTAATTAGCCTCACCTTTAATTAGCCTCACCTTTAATTAGCCTCACCTGCAATTAGCCTGCAACTCACCTGCAATTAGCCTGCAACTCACCTGCAATTAGCCTCACCTTTAATTAGACTCACCTGCAATTAGCCTGGAACTCACCTGCAATTAGCCTCACCTGCAATTAGCCTCACCTTTAATTAGCCTCACCTGCAATTAGCCTGCAACTCACCTGCAATTATCCTCACCTGCAATTAGCCTGCAACTCACCTGCAATTAGACTCACCTTCAATTAGCCTGTAACTCACCTTTAATTAGCCTCACCTGCAATTAGCCTGCAACTCACCTTCAATTAGCCTCACCTGCAATTAGCCTGCAACTCACCTTCAATTAGCCTCACCTGCAATTAGCCTGTAACTCACCTTTAATTAGCCTCACCTGCAATTAGCCTGCAACTCACCTTCAATTAGCCTCACCTGCAATTAGCCTGTAACTCACCTTTAATTAGACTCACCTTTAATTAGCCTGTAACTCACCTGCAATTAGCCTCACCTGCAATTAGCCTGCAACTCACCTTCAATTAGACTCACCTTCAATTAGCCTGTAACTCACCTTTAATTAGACTCACCTTCAATTAGCCTGTAACTCACCTGCAATTAGTCTCACCTGCAATTAGCCTGTAACTCACCTTTAATTAGACTCACCTTAAATTAGCCTGTAACTTACCTGCAATTAGCCTCACCTGCAATTAGCCTGTAACTCACCTGCAATTAGCCTCACCTTTAATTAGCCTCACCTTCAATTAGCCTGTAACTCACCTTTAATTAGACGCACCTGCAATTAGCCTGTAACTCACCTTTAATAGACTCACCTTAAATTAGCCTGCACTCACCTGCATTAGCCTCACCCTGCAATTAGCCTGTAACTCACCTTTAATTAGACTCACCTTCAATTAGCCTGTAACTCACCTGCAATTAGCCTCACCTGCAATTAGCCTGCAACTCACCTTTAATTAACTCACCTTCAATTAGCCTGTAACTCACCTTTAATTAGACTCACCTTCAATTAGCCTGTAACTCACCTTTAATTAGACTCACCTTCAATTAGCCTGTAACTCACCTGCAATTAGCCTCACCTGCAATTAGCCTCACCTTTAATTAGCCTCACCTTAAATTAGCCTGTAACTCACCTTTAATTAGACTCACCTTCAATTAGCCTGTAACTCACCTGCAATTAGTCTCACCTGCAATTAGCCTGTAACTCACCTTTAATTAGACTCACCTTCAATTAGCCTGTAACTCACCTGCAATTAGCCTCACCTGCAATTAGCCTGTAACTCACCTGCAATTAGCCTCACCTTTAATTAGCCTCACCTGCAATTAGCCTGTAACTCACCTGCAATTAGTCTCACCTTCAATTAGCCTGTAACTCACCTTTAATTAGACTCACCTTCAATTAGCCTGCAACTCACCTGCAATTAGCCTCACCTGCAATTAGCCTGTAACTCACCTTTAATTAGCCTCACCTGCAATCAGCCTCACCTTTAATTAGAATCACCTGCAATTAGCCTGCAACTTCACCTTAATTAAGAACTCACCAATTACTCACTTTAGCCTGTAACTCACCTTTAATTAGCCTCACCTTCAATTAGCCTGTAACTCACCTGCAATTAGTCTCACCTGCAATTAGCCTGTAACTCACCTGCAATTAGCCTCACCTTTAATTAGCCTCACCTGCAATTAACCTGCAACTCACCTGCAATTAGCCTCACCTGCAATTAGCCTGCAACTCACCTGCAATTAGCCTCACCTGCAAGTAGCCTGCAACTCACCCACAACTCATCAAATCCCTTTACAAAGACACATAAATCAAAGATATATTAAAATATGATGAATACTACATTCAAAGTGCAGAGCTGTGCAGATTTAGAACGAGGTCAAGTGAAGCAGAAATGGTCAACATGTGCAGGATGTTGTTCCCATGATGTGCAAGTGAGTGTGTGCATGTGAGTGTGTGCATGTGAGTGTGTGCATGTGATTGTGTGCATGTGAGTGTGTGCATGTGAGTGTGTGTACTGAGGTGTGCACTGAGGTGTGTGTACTGAGGTGTGTACTGAGGTGTGTACTGAGGTGTGTACTGAGGTGTGTACTGAGGTGTGTACTGAAGTGTGTACTGAGGTGTGTACTGAGGTGTGTACTGAAGTGTGTACTGAGGTGTGTGTACTGAGGTGTGTACTGAGGTGTGTGTACGGAGGTGTGTGTACTGAGGTGTGTACTGAGGTGTGTACTGAAGGTGGTGTACTGAGGTGTGTACTAGAGGTGGTTACTGATATGTGTACTGAGGTGTGTACTGAGGTGTGTACTGAGGTGTGTGTACTGAGGTGTGTGTACTGAGGTGTGTTACTGAGGTGTGTACTGAGGTGTGTGTACTGAGGTGTGTACTGAGGTGTGTGTACTGAGGTGTGTACTGAGGTGTGTACTGAGGTGTGTACTGAGGTGTGTGTACTGAGGTGTGTGTACTGAGGTGTGTGTACTGAGGTGTGTGTACTGAGGTGTGTGTACTGAGGTGTGTGTACTGAGGTGTGCACTGAGGTGTGTACTGAGGTGTGTGTACTGATGTGTGTACTGAGGTGTGTGTACTGAGGTGTGTGTACTGAGGTGTGTACTGAGGTGTGTACTGAGGTGTGTACTGAGGTGTGTACTGAGGTGTGTGTACTGAGGTGTGTGTACTGAGGTGTGTACTGAGGTGTGTGTACTGAGGTGTGTGCACTGAGGTGTGTGTACTGAGGTGTGTACTGAGGTGTGTGTACTGAGGTGTGTTTACTGAGGTGTGTACTGAGGTGTGTACTGAGGTGTGTACTGAGGTGTGTGTACTGAGGTGTGTACTGAGGTGTGTACTGATGTGTGTACTGAGGTGTGTGTACTGAGGTGTGTGTACTGAGGTGTGTGTACTGAGGTGTGTGTACTGAGGTGTGTTTCCGTGCAGCTCAGACGGCCACTAACTGCTCCGTGGATAACGGCGACTGTGGTCACTCGTGTTCGGAGAGCAAAGACAACCTGAGCAGGAGCTGCAGCTGCGTGAGCGGATACAAACTGCACGACGACTCCAAGAAGTGCAGCCCAATCGGTGAGGAGGACTGATCATACTTTACACACCTGTTAGAGAAACCTCCCTGGTCTCCGGCTTGAGCTTCAACCTCAGGATCCATCTGTGACCCTCTCCAGAATGGAAGTAGTCAAAATCTCAAAATTCAGACTTTTTCTCAAAAATATAGAAATTCTGACTTTTTCTCAAAAGTTCTTGACTTTTTCACTAAATTCTGAATTTTTCTCAAAAATCTAAAAAATCCGACTTTTCCCTCATAATTATGACTTTATCTAAAAATTATGACTTTATCTAAAAATTATGACTTTTTCTCAAAATTATGACTTTTTCTCAAAATCTAAAAATTATGACTTTTTCTCAAAATCTCAAAATTATGACTTTTTCTAAATACTTAAAAATGTTAACTCTCCCTGGTCCCCGGCTTGATCTTCAACCTCAGGATCCATGTATCTGTGATCCTCTCCAGAATGGAAGGAGTCATCACATACAGAGCATCAACTAGTTCTGAACAGTGTCCTTCACATGCTGATATCAAGAGAGGGAGTTACACAGTCACAAGATGGAGGAATAGAAAGCAGTATTCAATGTTTACTTCAGATTAGCTCCACGTCAGAAATGAGCATGCTTGATGTCTCTCTCCATAGAGGCTGAATCATCATGTTAATCACATAGCTATCATATGCCTCAAACAGTCCTGATGCTCTTCTAGGTAATCACACATCCTGTCATGTTCACAGCTACAGTTGGGATACCTTTGTTATCATGCTACTCTCATGTTGGAAGAGGACATTCAGGATGTTCTCAACAACACCATGCTCTCACCTTCACTCAGGTGTATCGTCTTTAATCCCCTCTCTCTGAGCAGGTCCCTCCTCCTGCGGTCAGCTGCTGATCAGCAGGTCGTCGTACACCAAGCCGATGGACGGCCTGCTGCCCTGGATGGTGGGGGGGGAGGTGGGGAAGAAGGGGGAGAGTCCCTGGCAGGTAACTCACTTCACCTGTGGCTACTTCTCAACTGCTGACTGGCTGGGGAACTCACCTGCAAGTCACCTGCAGCCCAGCTTCAAATGACCGGCAATTAACCTTCAACCAAACTGCACCTCACCTGTAAACAGGGGCGGATCTAGACAAATATTCATGGGGTGGCCAGAGGGTGGCAGGAGATGTTGAGGGGTGGCATCCCCTGGCAGAAGTATATGCTGATTTAATCTCAGTCATATCAATCAATGTTAACTTGGAAAGCCACAATATGAATATTTTTAACTCAATAACATTAGGTGACATTATTGTGGCTCATCAGTAAAGCCTTAAATATATATATATATATAAGCTGGCAGACATCATTTCATGAATTTGAACTGAACAATAACTGAATGAGTTTCACTCTTAGACCAGCAGGGGAACCAAATATATACAGACTGCTGCAATAAGTACATTAATGAACTGTCTCATCGATGTTTGTCTGAATGAATATGATAATATTAACAATCATATTATTCCTATCAGCTGTCAATCACTGTTATGATTCACATATTCAGTGTTATTATTAAATAAACTATAGTTTCTGGAGAGTTAATGATGAATGTTCCTCAAGATGCTTGCTCACCCTCCTTCAAATTTGTAAAGACAAGTAATTATATCATGTATCAAAAGAATCAAAAGAACAGTTCAGCGCCCCACGACTTCATTGCAAACACTTACAACCTTGACTTTACATCAGAAAGAACAAACTTTAAAGAAGTGACTAACTGCATCAGTTAGGGTTAGAAAATGTGTATTCAGCTCAAACATAAACATCGCTGCAGTTATGATCCAGTGGAAAGCCCTTACCTACTGAGAGTGCTTCAGAATGCTTCTCGCATTGTGCCGTCCAGTTCAAATGAAATCGCCGCCAATCATACTTCCAAGCTCGCGGCAGGGCCGGGGGAGGGGTTACAAGACTGCGTCTTGTGCTGCATTCACTTGCACTCGGACATTCTCTCATAAATGCTCGATGAGCCACAACTTTTCTTTCAAAACAAAGCTGCCAGCTGGGGTGGCAAGGCTATTTTTAGGGTGGCAGTTGCCACTCCATGCCATCCCGGTATATCCGCCCCTGCCTGTAAATCACCTTCAACTAAACTGCAACTCACCTTCAATTAACCTTCAACTCACCTTCAATTTCCCTGCAACTCACCTGTAAATCCCCTGTACTGTACTGTAACTCATAAATATGAGATATGATGTGAAATAGGAAGATATTTTAAACCATCTTCCCAGTTTCTTTAAAAGGTTTTTAAATGTGAGTTTGTTACAGCAGTGTGTGTGTGTGTGTGTGTGTGTGTGTGTGTGTGTGTGTGTGTGTGTGTGTGTGTGTGTGTGTGTGTGTGTGTGTGTGTGTGTGTGTGTGTGTGTGTGTGTGTGTGTGTGTGTGTGTGTGTGTGTGTGTGTGTGTGTGTGTGTGTGTGTGTGTGTGTGTGTGTGTGTGTGTGTGTGTTGTGTTGTGTGTTCAGGTGCTGCTGATGAACGCTAAGGGGCAGTTCGCCTGCGGGGGCGTCCTGATCGCTGAGAGTTGGGTGCTGACGGCGGCGCATTGCCTCGACAACAGCCTGCGCTTCAAAGTGAGACTCGGTGAGAGGATCTAAACGTTATTACTGAATGTGCCTCAGCAGGTATCTGAAGAAACGTGCAGGACACACCAAGCGAGAGGTTTAAGGACATTACCTTTGAGATCTACTACAGTGAGGAGGCCTGCATAGAAAACAGGGTTTTTACAGATCCTTTAAAAACGAACTATCTCAGTTTAGCAAGACCAGATTTAACCTTCCAGTGAAACTAAAAGTAAAATACTGCTGTCAATCACCTTCAACGTAACTGCTACTCACCTTTAATGAACCTGTAACTCCTCCCCTCAGGAGACTACGAGCGGCTCAGGTTCGAGGGCACCGAGGTGAACCTGAAGGTGTTGGAGTACTTCAAACACCCGAACTACAACACCCGCACGTACGACAACGACATCGCCCTCCTGCGCCTCGAAACACCCGCTCCTTTCTCAGAGTTCATCCTCCCCGCCTGCCTTCCTTCCAGCGACCTGGCCGAGCGAGTGCTCCACCTGAACGGCACCGCGACCGTAGTGAGCGGCTGGGGGAAGGAGGAGATGAACAGCAGCACCTTCAGCTCCGCGCTCAACATCATCAATATCCCGTTGGTGGAGCGAGACCTGTGCGTCCGTCACATGACCAATACGATCACGGAGAACGTGCTGTGTGCGGGGGTCCTGGGCCAGAGGCAGGACGCCTGTGAGGGGGACAGCGGGGGCCCCATGGTGACGCTGTACCGGGACACGTGGTTCCTGCTGGGCCTCGTGTCCTGGGGAGAGGGCTGCGGACGCCAGGACAAACTGGGCATCTACACCAAGGTGTCCAATTATAACCAGTGGATCCAGGGCATCAGGGACGACTGGGATCGAGTACACTGAGACCCCCAAACAACAACAACAACAACAACGTCCGAGAGCACCCCCAATAACAACAACAACAACAACAACGTCTGAGATGACCCTCAAACCATCAGCAGGTTAAACAAACAGCCATGTAACACACGTTCTAAATAAAGCTCCGGCTTCTTTCTTCACCCCAACAATTTCCTGGTGTCTTTTCTATTGGTGCACGTAACACGAGTTTCCTGCCTCCAAACGTCCATTTGACTCCTTTGTTTACTTAGTGACATCACTTTGAGACAACAACAACAACAACAACGAGATGACCCTCAGCCCATCAGCAGGGTAAACAAACAGCGATGTAACACTTTATAAATTAACTGATTCTGCTTGAAGAAGCTTCGGCTTCTTTCTTCTCCACAACAATGTCCTGGTGTCCCCCCTTCCCCCCGTAGTGCTTTCTAATGGTGTTAGTGCATGTAAATGGTCTGCAAAGGCTAAAATCCCTGAGTGTCCTGCCTAAAAAATGTCCATTCAACTTCTTTGTTTACTTCAGGAGCATAGTGACATCACTATGTAACACTCCTCTTGGCTAGCGCTCCAACACATTGTACGTGACTTTCCTCCTACTGCCTGCGCTGCAGCACCTCTTTTCACCCTCTGTCTGAAACCAGAGGCCTGTACTACGAAGCTGGTTCAACCTAACCTGGATATGTTTGAGTTAGCCGGTTGGCCTAATCCAAAACATACGCGCTCTCGCTAAACGGTCCTACGACGCGGGTTATCAAGTGGATCGCTCAAGCCAGCCGTGACCTATCAAGTTAGGTGTTCACATGAAACGGGTGGTATCTGGAGCATTCGACCAATCACAAGCATGGAGAAGCGCACTGACAGCGCAGCGTCATACTTCCTGAATGAAAAGTGAACTCTAATATTAGACATATGAAGAAGTTAAACTTTAAACATCCATGACTTAAACACTTGATCCAGGATCAAAGCCACAGAGCTGCACCTGCAAGGTGAACACAGCTGGGAACAGAACAAGTGTTTGAATGCGTACATTAACAGGTTTATGATATCACTGCCCCGTCTAAGACACTATCTGACTTTCATTACATTTGACTCCAGTGTTTCGTCAACTTAATGTGTTGCTTAAAATAATCCTTCTGCATCCAGTATGTGACACTGTGAGTGTTGCACGGCCAGATACGGCTCAGCTGACTCAGATCAGGAGATATATGATACATTATGAAGTGATATGCCGCGGACTGTACTTAATGTGACTCTGATCCGGTTACTGATGTTGTGGCAGATATTTCAGTAAGCTTTCTTAACGCTAATGTTATAACAGTCAGATTGCTCTGAAGATGGAGCTGATATTCTATTCATGTTCACGTTCACACAGTCGCTGATTTTTGCCGGCCGTCTTTCCTGCGTCGGCAGCTTTTCTGTATTTCCTTTCTCCTGTAATATGACTTGATCGCTTTAAACTCACACACTGAGCTCTGATTGGTCAGCAGGCGGTGCTTTCACTGAGTTGATCTCTTAGCCTGCAACCTAACCTGGTCCCGCTCAGCATAAGTTACCATGGAGATCTAGCCGCTAAAAAGAGAACCAGCGTCGTAGGACCGGAAACCCAGAGTTTTCCCTGAAGTTAGCCGCTCAGAGAACATCCTGCTTCGTAGTACAGGCCTCTGAGCCCAGTCTGCTCTGATTGATTAGCTGGACTGCTCTGTTGTGATTGGGTAACCTGCTTAGAGATGTCCCGCCCCTTAGCCTATCACGTACAATGTGTTGGAGCGGTAGCCAATAGAAGCGCAAGTGTTACAAAGTGATGTCACTACTTCCGGAAGTAAACAAAAGAGTTCAATGGAGGCGTGTCAGGCGCTGGGAGAAACCCCCTCTGAAGGGATTTTAGCCTTTGAGACCATTTACATGCACTAACATAGAACACACTGCAGGAGAGAGGAAAAGAGCCCCGTTAACATGAATCTGAAACTCAGACGAAGCTGATCACATCACTTTATTTAATTTTCAGACATTGATACAGCAGCAGATTCTCAAAGAGACGCAGCGTTGATCTGAGTTACAGGAAATGATTTGATTATAATAACAAAACAGCATTTTAACATAGTGAGGTCTCACATGGTTTATGATCAGGTCCAGTTTAAATGGTTGCTTTAATTCAGCACTACCATAGACACACACACACACACACACACACACACACACACACACACACACACACACACACACACACACACACACACACACACACACACACACACACACACACACTGTGTTCTTGTATGGAGTCCCTGCAAAGTCTTTTCACAGCCAAAGTAAAGCGTTTTAATTGTTCTGGGCGGCAATTGTATTATTATCTTTTGATCCAAACATCTTTAATCAGAGCTTTAGATGAGATTACTTCTACGATCTGATATTAGTCTCCGTGCTCTGTGCACTCCTGCAGTGCTAATACTGTCGCTACTTTAATGCTAAAAGGCTACGACTTCACTTTAGAATAATGTGTCTTAACCTGAGCTAACTTCTGACTTCTTCACTAAGCACAGTTTAACACATGTAATGATCCTAAGATATGCTAAATGTATATTACATTATATACATTATTGCAAAACAACGAAATACAGAAGAAGAAAATCACAAGTATCGGTTACATTTCTAAAGATGAAAAACTATGAAAAAGAGACATAAAGTTAAAAAAGGTAATGCAAAATGTAAACAAAGAAGTATAAAAGCAAGAAGAACAGAAAGAAAGAACCAGAAGAAGCTCAACGTGCAGAAAGAGAAACAAAAACAACAACAAAATGATGCAAAACAACAAAATACAGAAGCAAATCAAACACAAAGAGAAGTTAGATGTCTTATAAGAGATGCAAAGCAACCAAAAGGCAGTGGCACGCCGTCAGGGCCTAAGATATTCTACAAAAGAATATTTCAAAACATTAAAAAAAGTAAAATTATTTTTTATATTTTTTCTTTAAATATGTTTTTAGTTATATTTGTCATTAGTTTTACCAAAAATAACTTGATTAAATTGTATTTAAAATAACATTTCCAAAGAAATAAATCCTTTGAATCTGCCTATTCAGTTTCTGTTGGAATGTGAAGGGTTAATGAAAGAAGCTCGTCTCTGCGAGGTGAAGCTAGGAGCTGATTGGACGTCCAGCTGTGAATTCACAGAGGGTTGCTATAGCAACTGAATGAGAGAGTAATGTCAAATGACAGTACAATTGACCAATCATATCTTCCCTCTAAATGGGTGGGCTTTATTATCGCGGACTTTATGACAAGTTCCGCCCGCTATGAAACTTTTCTTGTTTCCATAGCAACAACAACTTCCTGTCAACAGCGTAAACTCGCCTTCAAAATAAAAGCAAGCCAAATTACGCTTAAGACATACAACTGCAGCAAAAGTAACAAACACAATGCAATATCCTTTTCAATTTCAAAGAACACACATTGGGTTATCTACAGGTGTTGTTCTGTGTGGTAGAGGGTCGCTGTCATTGATGCGTTTTGCACCCCGGGTCGTTTTGATATTCCGCTGAAGTATACGCTGTGACGTAATAACTCTTTTTTTTGTTTTTGTTTCGATGGAAGGGGGGGGGGGGGGGGGTCAGAGGGCCCAGGTCACAAGTCACGGCTCGCCACTGCCAAAAGCTAATGCAAAATATAAACAAACAAACAGATGCAAAACAACCACCAGAAGAAGCTCAATAAGAGTGCATAAGACGTCTACCAAAAAGTTTCTCATTCCTCTAATTTCCCCTCCTCGGCTCCTCGAATCCTCGGGTCCCCTCCTTGATTCCGACTAAGACACAAGGATAGGAGTCGAGGAGGGGAATTAGAGAAATGAGAAACCTTCAGAGACTTCCTGTTGTTTTGCTTCTCTGAGTGGCTCTTGCTGTTGTTTGTTATGTATCGTGCTTCAGCTGATCAATAACTCTTCAACAGCACTGATCACACAGACACACGTCCTGCCGGAGGAGGTGTGTGTGTGCTTCCATAAGAATACAAATGTTAAAATATGGAAAAAATGATCTGTAAGTGTCTCCACCTAGAGGTAGAAGGTGGAACTGCACCCATACTGTTTTAGAGGTACGGGCAACTTTTAGGTTTATACAAAAATAAAATCCTTAAAGACACTTTGAGGATGTTTTAATGAAAGTAAAATAACGAGGAAACACCTATCTTGACTTAATAAGCTGCATTTCTTAATGATTAAAGCCTTTCGTTGCTTTTTGATATTGAAAAAATAAACCTATAGTTGATTAGAATAACAATTAGCCCTTATTAAAAAAAGAGAAAGCTCTTACCACAGGTAAGGTCTACCTGTTTGACTAATAGCACTCAAACTGTAGAGTAAACTACTTTAATCTAAATAACAGGTATAATGTGTATTAAGGTTTTGCACAGCCCTAACGTTATAGTCTCTATTTGTATTTATTTAATCCTATTTATTTCACTCTGGTTTTATTTATTTTATTGTTTGCATAATTCTCTGCTCTTTTTGTTGGTGTGATTGAACAACACTAAAACTCTGGACCTTTTTATCTGCTTTAAATAAAATAAACCGCTTAGACCTTTCCATCACATTTGACGACGTGTATTCAGGCCATTGTTGGTAAAAAATTAAATCAAAAATCACAGCATTAGTGAGAATAAAGTTTAAATGTACAGACAAGTAACTCAGAAACTTTCTTACATTAAAAAGGTTCATTTTGGAAAATCTCTGAAATAAAATTGCTTATTTTTCAAAATAGAACTAAAACAATTTGGAGATTAAACTCATGACTCATATGACTTTAATCTAAGAAAATTCAGATTTGTTTCCAGATTGTTAATCCATTTATCCAGCTCTTAATAAAAAAAAATGTTTAAACTTACAATGGCCCAAATACACCATCGTAAAAACCAGAGATTGAATCAGTCAGATTCACAACCGGAGACACAGACAGGAAGTCTCTGTCTGTTTGATTGTTGTCTGTCTGTCAATCAGTCAGTCAGTCTGTCTCTCCACCTGTCTCTCTTTCTGTCTGTCTTTCTGTCTCTCTTTCTGTACTCGTCTCATTTTCAGCACCTGCTCGTATCTCTGCAGCTGAGACAGGAAGCCAGGGTTCGGATCGATCTCGTAACGAGCCGTCTTCACTTTCTGAGGAAAACAGAGACAATGAAATGATCAATAAATGTTCTAAGAGATCAAGAGTCTTCTCCTGCTGATGTTCAGGTGTATATCAGTATGTAGTGTCTCTACTTTAAAGAGTCCTCTCCTGCTGATGTTCAGGTGTATATCAGTATGTAGTGTCTCTACTTTAAAGAGTCCTCTCCTGCTGATGTTCAGGTGTATATCAGTATGTAGTGTCTCTACTTTAAAGAGTCCTCTCCTGCTGATGTTCAGGTGTATATCAGTATGTAGTGTCTCTACTTTAAAGAGTCCTCTCCTGCTGATGTTCAGGTGTATATCAGTATGTAGTGTCCTCTACTTTAAAGAGTCCTCTCCTGCTGATGTTCAGGTGTATATCAGTATGTAGTGTCTCTACTTTAAAGAGTCCTCTCCTGCTGATGTTCAGGTGTATATCAGTATGTAGTGTCTCTACTTTAAAGAGTCCTCTCCTGCTGATGTTCAGGTATATATCAGTATGTAGTGTCTCTACTTTAAAGAGTCCTCTCCTGCTGATGTTCAGGTGTATATCAGTATGTAGTGTCTCTACTTTAAAGAGTCCTCTCCTGCTGATGTTCAGGTGTATATCAGTATGTAGTGTCTCTACTTTAAAGAGTCCTCTCCTGGCTGTCAGGTGTATATCAGTAGGTGTCTCTACTTTAAAGAGTCCTCTCCTGCTGATGTTCAGGTGTATATCAGTATGTAGGTCTCTACTTTAAAGAGTCCTCTCCTGCTGATGTTCAGGTGTATATCAGTATGTAGTGTCTCTACTTTAAAGAGTCCTCTCCTGCTGATGTTCAGGTTGTATATCAGTATGTAGTGTCTCTACTTTAAAGAGTCCTCTCCTGCTGATGTTCAGGTGTATATCAGTATGTAGTGTCTCTACTTTAAAGAGTCCTCTCCTGCTGATGTTCAGGTGTATATCAGTATGTAGTGTCTCTACTTTAAAGAGTCCTCTCCTGCTGATGTTCAGGTGTATATCAGTATGTAGTGTCTCTACTTTAAAGAGTCCTCTCCTGCTGATGTTCAGGTGTATATCAGTATGTAGTGTCTCTACTTTAAAGAGTCCTCTCCTGCTGATGTTCAGGTGTATATCAGTATGTAGTGTCTCTACTTTAAAGAGTCCTCTCCTGCTGATGTTCAGGTGTATATCAGTATGTAGTGTCTCTACTTTAAAGAGTCCTCTCCTGCTGATGTTCAGGTGTATATCAGTATGTAGTGTCTCTACTTTAAAGAGTCCTCTCCTGCTGATGTTCAGGTGTATATCAGTATGTAGTGTCTCTACTTTAAAGAGTCCTCTCCTGCTGATGTTCAGGTGTATATCAGTATGTAGTGTCTCTACTTTAAAGAGTCCTCTCCTGCTGATGTTCAGGTGTATATCAGTATGTAGTGTCTCTATTTTAAAGAGTCCTCTCCTGCTGATGTTCAGGTTATATCAGTATGTAGTGTCTCTACTTTAAAGAGTCCTCTCCTGCTGATGTTCAGGTGTATATCAGTATGTAGTGTCTCTACTTTAAAGAGTCCTCTCCTGCTGATGTTCAGGTGTATATCAGTATGTAGTGTCTCTACTTTAAAGAGTCCTCTCCTGCTGATGTTCAGGTGTATATCAGTATGTAGTGTCTCTACTTTAAAGAGTCCTCTCCTGCTGATGTTCAGGTGTATATCAGTATGTAGTGTCTCTACTTTAAAGAGTCCTCTCCTGCTGATGTTCAGGTGTATATCAGTATGTAGTGTCTCTACTTTAAAGAGTCCTCTCCTGCTGATGTTCAGGTGTATATCAGTATGTAGTGTCTCTACTTTAAAGAGTCCTCTCCTGCTGATGTTCAGGTGTATATCAGTATGTAGTGTCTCTACTTTAAAGAGTCCTCTCCTGCTGATGTTCAGGTGTATATCAGTATGTAGTGTCTCTACTTTAAAGAGTCCTCTCCTGCTGATGTTCAGGTGTATATCAGTATGTAGTGTCTCTACTTTAAAGAGTCCTCTCCTGCTGATGTTCAGGTGTATATCAGTATGTAGTGTCTCTACTTTAAAGAGTCCTCTCCTGCTGATGTTCAGGTGTATATCAGTATGTAGTGTCTCTACTTTAAAGAGTCCTCTCCTGCTGATGTTCAGGTGTATATCAGTATGTAGTGTCTCTACTTTAAAGAGTCCTCTCCTGCTGATGTTCAGGTGTATATCAGTATGTAGTGTCTCTACTTTAAAGAGTCCTCTCCTGCTGATGTTCAGGTGTATATCAGTATGTAGTGTCTCTACTTTAAAGAGTCCTCTCCTGCTGATGTTCAGGTGTATATCAGTATGTAGTGTCTCTACTTTAAAGAGTCCTCTCCTGCTGATGTTCAGGTGTATATCAGTATGTAGTGTCTCTACTTTAAAGAGTTCCTCTCCTGCTGATGTTCAGGTGTATATCAGTATGTAGTGTCTCTACTTTAAAAGAGTCCTCTCCTGCTGATGTTCAGGTGTATATCAGTATGTAGTGTCTCTACTTTAAAGAGTCCTCTCCTGCTGATGTTCAGGTGTATATCAGTATGTAGTGTCTCTACTTTAAAGAGTCCTCTCCTGCTGATGTTCAGGTGTATATCAGTATGTAGTGTCTCTACTTTAAAGAGTCCTCTCCTGCTGATGTTCAGGTGTATATCAGTATGTAGTGTCTCTACTTTAAAGAGTCCTCTCCTGCTGATGTTCAGGTGTATATCAGTATGTAGTGTCTCTACTTTAAAGAGTCCTCTCCTGCTGATGTTCAGGTGTATATCAGTATGTAGTGTCTCTACTTTAAAGAGTCCTCTCCTGCTGATGTTCAGGTGTATATCAGTATGTAGTGTCTCTACTTTAAAGAGTCCTCTCCTGCTGATGTTCAGGTGTATATTCAGTATGTAGTGTCTCTACTTTAAAGAGTCCTCTCCTGCTGATGTTCAGGTGTATATCAGTATGTAGTGTCTCTACTTTAAAGAGTCCTCTCCTGCTGCTGTTCAGGTGTATATCAGTATGTAGTGTCTCTACTTTAAAGAGTCCTCTCCTGCTGATGTTCAGGTGTATATCAGTATGTAGTGTCTCTACTTTAAAGAGTCCTCTCCTGCTGATGTTCAGGTGTATATCAGTATGTAGTGTCTCTACTTTAAAGAGTCCTCTCCTGCTGATGTTCAGGTGTATATCAGTATGTAGTGTCTCTACTTTAAAGAGTCCTCTCCTGCTGATGTTCAGGTGTATATCAGTATGTAGTGTCTCTACTTTAAAGAGTCCTCTCCTGCTGATGTTCAGGTGTATATCAGTATGTAGTGTCTCTACTTTAAAGAGTCCTCTCCTGCTGATGTTCAGGTGTATATCAGTATGTAGTGTCTCTACTTTAAAGAGTCCTCTCCTGCTGATGTTCAGGTGTATATCAGTATGTAGTGTCTCTACTTTAAAGAGTCCTCTCCTGCTGATGTTTCAGGTGTATATCAGTATGTAGTGTCTCTACTTTAAAGAGTCCTCTCCTGCTGATGTTCAGGTGTATATCAGTATGTAGTGTCTCTACTTTAAAGAGTCCTCTCCTGCTGATGTTCAGGTGTATATCAGTATGTAGTGTCTCTACTTTTAAAGAGTCCTCTCCTGCTGATGTTCAGGTGTATATCAGTATGTAGTGTCTCTACTTTAAAGAGTCCTCTCCTGCTGATGTTCAGGTGTATATCAGTATGTAGTGTCTCTACTTTAAAGAGTCCTCTCCTGCTGATGTTCAGGTGTATATCAGTATGTAGTGTCTCTACTTTAAAGAGTCCTCTCCTGCTGATGTTCCAGGTGTATATCAGTATGTAGTGTCTCTACTTTAAAGAGTCCTCTCCTGCTGATGTTCAGGTGTATATCAGTATGTAGTGTCTCTACTTTAAAGAGTCCTCTCCTGCTGATGTTCAGGTGTATATCAGTATGTAGTGTCTCTACTTTAAAGAGTCCTCTCCTGCTGATGTTCAGGTGTATATCAGTATGTAGTGTCTCTACTTTAAAGAGTCCTCTCCTGCTGATGTTCAGGTGTATATCAGTATGTAGTGTCTCTACTTTAAAGAGTCCTCTCCTGCTGATGTTCAGGTGTATATCAGTATGTAGTGTCTCTACTTTAAAGAGTCCTCTCCTGCTGATGTTCAGGTGTATATCAGTATGTAGTGTCTCTACTTTAAAGAGTCCTCTCCTGCTGATGTTCAGGTGTATATCAGTATGTAGTGTCTCTACTTTAAAGAGTCCTCTCCTGCTGATGTTCAGGTGTATATCAGTATGTAGTGTCTCTACTTTAAAGAGTCCTCTCCTGCTGATGTTCAGGTGTATATCAGTATGTAGTGTCTCTACTTTAAAGAGTCCTCTCCTGCTGATGTTCAGGTGTATATCAGTATGTAGTGTCTCTACTTTAAAGAGTCCTCTCCTGCTGATGTTCAGGTGTATATCAGTATGTAGTGTCTCTACTTTAAAGAGTCCTCTCCTGCTGATGTTCAGGTGTATATCAGTATGTAGTGTCTCTACTTTAAAGAGTCCTCTCCTGCTGATGTTCAGGTGTATATCAGTATGTAGTGTCTCTACTTTAAAGAGTCCTCTCCTGCTGATGTTCAGGTGTATATCAGTATGTAGTGTCTCTACTTTAAAGAGTCCTCTCCTGCTGATGTTCAGGTGTATATCAGTATGTAGTGTCTCTACTTTAAAGAGTCCTCTCCTGCTGATGTTCAGGTGTATATCAGTATGTAGTGTCTCTACTTTAAAGAGTCCTCTCCTGCTGATGTTCAGGTGTATATCAGTATGTAGTGTCTCTACTTTAAAGAGTCCTCTCCTGCTGATGTTCAGGTGTATATCAGTATGTAGTGTCTCTACTTTAAAGAGTCCTCTCCTGCTGATGTTCAGGTGTATATCAGTATGTAGTGTCTCTACTTTAAAGAGTCCTCTCCTGCTGATGTTCAGGTGTATATCAGTATGTAGTGTCTCTACTTTAAAGAGTCCTCTCCTGCTGATGTTCAGGTGTATATCAGTATGTAGTGTCTCTACTTTAAAGAGTCCTCTCCTGCTGATGTTCAGGTGTATATCAGTATGTAGTGTCTCTACTTTAAAGAGTCCTCTCCTGCTGATGTTCAGGTGTATATCAGTATGTAGTGTCTCTACTTTAAAGAGTCCTCTCCTGCTGATGTTCAGGTGTATATCAGTATGTAGTGTCTCTACTTTAAAGAGTCCTCTCCTGCTGATGTTCAGGTGTATATCAGTGTAGTCTCTACTTTAACGGAGTCCTCTCCTGCTGATGTCAGGTGTATCAGTAGTGTCTCTACTTTAAAGAGTCCTCTCCTGCTGATGTTCAGGTGTATATCAGTATGTAGTGTCTCTACTTTAAAGAGTCCTCTCCTGCTGATGTTCAGGTGTATATCAGTATGTAGTGTCTCTACTTTAAAGAGTCCTCTCCTGCTGATGTTCAGGTGTATATCAGTATGTAGTGTCTCTACTTTAAAGAGTCCTCTCCTGCTGATGTTCAGGTGTATATCAGTATGTAGTGTCTCTACTTTAAAGAGTCCTCTCCTGCTGATGTTCAGGTGTATATCAGTATGTAGTGTCTCTACTTTAAAGAGTCCTCTCCTGCTGATGTTCAGGTGTATATCAGTATGTAGTGTCTCTACTTTAAAGAGTCCTCTCCTGCTGATGTTCAGGTGTATATCAGTATGTAGTGTCTCTACTTTAAAGAGTCCTCTCCTGCTGATGTTCAGGTGTATATCAGTATGTAGTGTCTCTACTTTAAAGAGTCCTCTCCTGCTGATGTTCAGGTGTATATCAGTATGTAGTGTCTCTACTTTAAAGAGTCCTCTCCTGCTGATGTTCAGGTGTGTATCAGTATGTAGTGTCTCTACTTTAAAGAGTCCTCTCCTGCTGATGTTCAGGTGTATATCAGTATGTAGTGTCTCTACTTTAAAGAGTCCTCTCCTGCTGATGTTCAGGTGTATATCAGTATGTAGTGTCTCTACTTTAAAGAGTCCTCTCCTGCTGATGTTCAGGTGTGTATCAGTATGTAGTGTCTCTACTTTAAAGAGTCCTCTCCTGCTGATGTTCAGGTGTGTATCAGTATGTAGTGTCTCTACTACTTTAAAGAGTCCTCTCCTGCTGATGTTCAGGTGTATATCAGTATGTAGTGTCTCTACTTTAAAGAGTCCTCTCCTGCTGCTGTTCAGGTGTATATCAGTATGTAGTGTCTCTACTTTAAAGAGTCCTCTCCTGCTGATGTTCAGGGTGTATATCAGTATGTAGTGTCTCTACTTTAAAGAGTCCCTCTCCTGCTGATGTTCAGGTGTATATCAGTATGTAGTGTCTCTACTTTAAAGAGTCCCTCTCCTGCTGATGTTCAGGTGTATATTCAGTATGTAGTGTCTCTACTTTAAAGAGTCCTCTCCTGCTGATGTTCAGGTTGTATATCAGTATGTAGTGTCCTCTACTTTAAAGAGTCCTCTCCTGCTGATGTTCAGTGTATATCAGTATGTAGTGTCTCTACTTTAAAGAGTCCTCTCCTGCTTGATGTTCAGGTGTATATCAGTATGTAGTTGTCTCTACTTTAAAGAGTCCTCTCCTGCTGATGTTCAGGTGTATATCAGTATGTAGTGTCTCTACTTTAAAGAGTCCTCTCCTGCTGATGTTCAGGTGTATATCAGTATGTAGTGTCTCTACTTTAAAGAGTCCTCTCCTGCTGATGTTCAGGTGTATATCAGTATGTAGTGTCTCTACTTTAAAGAGTCCTCTCCTGCTGATGTTCAGGTGTATATCAGTGTGTAGTGTCTCTACTTTAAAGAGTACTCTCCTGCTGATGTTCAGGTGTATATCAGTGTGTAGTGTCTCTACTTTAAAGAGTCCTCTCTTGCTGATGTTCAGGTGTATATCAGCATGTAGTGTCTCTACTCAAAGCAGAATTAGAGATAGACAAAGCACTTTAAATGAAATGTGAAATGTGCAGCGTCACAGTGTTCAGAGGGCACCCCCGAAACATGAGCATCAGTGTGACGCTGACTCAGCGTTTCTTCTGCTCTGTCTCTGTTATCCATCTCGACCTCTGTTTTCACTTTACTGCAGCTTTATTTGTAAATGACTTTATATCAAGGCTGTCAAAGGTAGGAGATAATAATTCAGTTTGGTTTTAAGACCTATATTTTTTTATGATAATGCGACATCATGATAAATCAGTTTTAGTTAATGTGAGGTGACAAAAATCGAATGGGATTTTTTTAATTGGATTTTGGATTCAAAACAAATTTTGGGCTATAAAGGAACTACAGCACGGTCACATGACTTCAGGTCACCACCGCTAAGCTAAAGGTGGCTAATGTTGGGCTATAAAGGAACTACAGCACGGTCACATGACTTCACGTCACCACCACTAAGCTAAAGGAGGCTAATGTTGGGCTATGAAGGAACTACAGCACGGTCACATGAATTCACGTCACCACCACTAAGCTAAAGGAGGCTAATGTTGGGCTATGAAGGAACTACAGCACGGTCACATGACCTCACGTCACCACCGCTAAGCTAAAGGTGGCTAATGTTGGGCTATAAAGGAACTACAGCACGGTCACATGACTTCACGTCACCACCGCTAGGCTAAAGGTGGCAGCTTGAAAAGTACTATCCCTTCTAAAATCCTGTCCTCTGATTGGCTGGTGTCAGATGTGCCTCACCAGTTTAGCCTCGAACAGCTTCATCTCTCGGT
>NW_022990177.1:0-146452 GCF_902827175.1 Gymnodraco acuticeps | reverse complement strand
ACTCTGTGTTTTCAGAGGACAGTCTCTCTTCAGGTAGACTCTGTGTTTCAGAGGACAGTCTCTCTTCAGGTAGACTCTGTGTTTCAGAGGACAGTCTCTCTTCAGGTAGACTCTGTGTTTCAGAGGACAGTCTCTCAGGTAGACTCTGTGTTTCAGAGGACAGTCTCTCTTCAGGCAGACTCTGTGTTTCAGAGGACAGTCTCTCTTCAGGTAGACTCTGTGTTTCAGAGGACAGTCTCTCTTCAGGTAGACTCTGTGTTTCAGAGGACAGTCTCTCAGGTAGACTCCGTGTTTCAGAGGACAGTCTCTCTTCAGGCAGACTCTGTGTTTCAGAGGACAGTCTCTCTTCAGGTAGACTCTGTGTTTCAGAGGACAGTCTCTCTTCAGGCAGACTCTGTGTTTCAGAGGACAGTCTCTCTTCAGGTAGACTCTGTGTTTCAGAGGACAGTCTCTCTTCAGGTAGACTCTGTGTTTCAGAGGACAGTCTCTCTTCAGGCAGACTCCGTGTTTCAGAGGACAGTCTCTCTGGTAGACTCTGTGTTTCAGAGGACAGTCTCTCAGGTAGACTCTGTGTTTCAGAGGACAGTCTCTCAGGTAGACTCTGTGTTTCAGAGGACAGTCTCTCTTCAGGCAGACTCTGTGTTTCAGAGGACAGTCTCTCTGCAGATCATAAACTCTCTCTGTCTCGTTCAGTTTTCTCCCGCTGTGTCCAGGTCTCCTCTGACCCCCAAACTGATCCTCACTGCTGCTTCTATTTTTAAATGTTTCCCACACAGAGAGACTCTGGGTCCTAAAGCTGACCAGGTTCAGGTATACACATCATATTAAATAGTGGTATAATTGTTCTAGAAAATGTATTAATATTGTAAAAAGTAGAAGTACTCAGATCTTGTACTTGAGTAAAAGTAGAAGTACTCAGATCATGTTCTTGAGTAAAAGTAGAAGTACTCAGATGTTGTACTTTAGTAAAAGTAGAAGTACTCAGATCTTGTACTTGAGTAAAAGTAGAAGTACTCAGATCATGTTCTTGAGTAAAAGTAGAAGTACTCAGATGTTGTACTTTAGTAAAAGTAGAAGTACTCAGGTCTTGTACTTGAGTAAAAGTAGAAGTACTCAGATCATGTTCTTGAGTAAAAGTAGAAGTACTCAGATCATGTTCTTGAGTAAAAGTAGAAGTACTCAGATCTTGTACTTGAGTAAAAGTAGAAGTACTCAGATCATGTTCTTGAGTAAAAGTAGAAGTACTCAGATATTGTACTTTAGTAAAAGTAGAAGTACTCAGGTCTTGTACTTGAGTAAAAGTAGAAGTACTCAGATGTTGTACTTGAGTTAAAGTAGAAGTACTCAGATTTTGAGTAAAAATATTTTTACGTTTAACATCGATTAGTCTTTTGGCGTCTCGCAGTTGTTTTGCTTCTGTTTTAGTTGCTTTAACTTTCCTTGTTGTTGTTTAATGTCTGTATTTAATAGATTTGCATCTTTTAAGGTGCTTTTGGTTTGTTTTGGGTGATTTTGCGTCTCCTTGTAGTTTAGTATCAGAAAGTTGTTTAGCCTCCATGTGTTGATGTCAGTGAGGCAGTTGGTGAACTGGGAGTGGGTGGTTGCAGAAATAGTTTTTGTAGAGAGGTAGAGTTGGGTGTCGTCGGTGTAACAGTGGAACCGGAGTTGGTGTACATTATATTATATAATATTAAAAACAGTTTAATATTATAAATGATTCCTTTAAAGAGCCTGTGACAGCATCCCAACAACTGTTGTGCAATGAAATATTGGGCTACTAGTAATCTCAAACCGTCAGTTTAAAAAAGAAAAAGCGATACCGTTCCGTTAAATATCAATAATTTCGAACATCGCGGGGGAAATTCCTTCGACTCATTTTGAAGTTGTGGGGGGCAAGCCGGAAGTGACGTCAGTGCGGGAACGCTTCACTGTGCGGCGAGAGAGCCAAACACGGCACAAAGTGTGTTGTCATGCGTAGAAATGGTGACATTACTGAGTTTAGGCACGTTAATAAAGTTTAATGAAGTTGACTACAGTATATTCATATTTGTCAGTGCTTTCATGTCAATTCGGCGAACATAAACATAAATGATCGTGGTGAAGATGAGTGATTACATTAGGATTAAAAATCGGTAGTGAGAGCTGCTGAATTTCCTCCGTCGGGATTGTGATATAAAAACAAATCGATTATTTTTGTAGTTGGAAACTCAAGTGGATGAAACTACATGTACATGTGCTTTCATGTCAATTCGGCGAACATATGATAGATTAAATGATCGTGAGAATGATGATTAAAAGTCGTTTGTTTGAGCCGGTCTGCATTTCCTGATGAGAAAACAAACCGATGCTTTTTGTAGTTGTAGAACACCAACGTGGATTAAACGTGTGTTTTTTTCACCACAATGTTGGGGAAATTAATGGATAAAATGCACAGGATTATTATTATTATTATTCCCACTCCGATCGGGACACTAGGTCCACCGTTTTCCCCGCAGCGAGGCTCCCCCCGTTGACAGTTTACGTGGGCTGGGTGCAGTCGCGGACTGGCCATCGGGACGAATCCCGATGGGCCGGTACCGAAGTGGGCCGGTCGGATAAGTCACTAGCACATCCCCCATAGGGGCGCGTGAGGCTCAGGTTTGGGAAGGCTAAATAACTTTTTTACCTGACGCTGCCCGCCTCCGGCGTCTATAGGCAAGAGATCAACTCAGTGTGCAGAGTTTAAATCTCTCAAGTCATATTACAGGATAAAGGAAATACAGTTTAAACTGCCGTATGCAGAGAAGACGCCGACGTGTCGCACTTATCATTCATATTACATCATCAATCAGATCATCGATCATATAATATCATAATATATCATATATTTTCTTATCTGATTCAGCTTCTCCAGCCGTATCTGGCCGTGCAACACTAACAGTGTCACATACTGTATGCAGAAGTATTATTTTAAGCAACACATTATGTTGACGAAACACTCGAGTCAAATGTAATTAAAGTCAGATCCACTCGTGTCTTAGACGTGAATGCGCTCTCAGCTGGTGAGAGAAACCCTGGCTTGATTTACCGAGTTGATAACCAGCGTCGTAGGACCGCTTAGCGAGATCTCGTTTGTTAGTTTGTGTGTTGTTGTTTAGTTTGTGTTGTTACTCAAACATATCCAGGGTCTGTTGAACTGGCTTCGTAGTACAGGGCACAGGTGGCGAGCAGCGCTAATGTCAAAGACACAGACATTATATTTGTATTTTACCAGGATGCAGTGACACAAATATTTACATATTTACATTTACTATCTACAGCACCCGCCGCCCCTGACATCCCCCACTCCCCCTGTTGACAAATGTACTAGCGGTACCGAAGTGGGCCCCGGTCGAGAGTCCCGGGATGATTTTTTAGTCCCAGTCCACCACTGGCTACATGACCGTATGATCGCCCATATTGACCGCACCTAATTCCTAAACTTCTAACAGATACAACATAAAACCGATCCTTCAGCCTCATATGAGCTCTCAGACACGTTCAACATTAAACCTGTCATCGCTGTCTGAGCTTGCTGCTGTGTGCGCCATCGTGCGTTTACATGCAGATGCTGGGGATCCTGAACGGTGCAGCTGGAGCGCCTGTGCCCGCATGACGTCACACATAATTTGGCGGGACTTGAAAGAATCCCCGAGAAGATCCAGAAAATGGTCAACATTGAAGGGCAGATTAATGGTTATCAAAGTACAAATATCCAAAATCAGTTCAGTAACGGTTTTCAAGAGGACAATATTTACTCAAATTGATGGGTTTGGATGATGGGGGAAACTCGTGTCACAGGCTCTTTAAAGGTCTCCTATCATGCAAATGTCACTTTCTGATGTCTTTTCTACATCACCATGTGTCCCGGTGTGTCCCCGGTGTGTCAGGACTCAGGAGACTCTCAAAGGCTCAGGAAATAACCCCTCTCTCTTCTCCTCCGTACCCACATCTCTAAAAACGGGGAACAACGGAGCTGATCCAGATTTGCAGCGTCATGACCACATTACTCAAATGTTGCAGCAGATACACGCTTTACAACATCAGGAGGATACGTCCCCAGCTGACACAGAAAGTGACGCAGGTTCTGGTCCAGGCTCTCGTCATCTCACGCCTAGACTACTGCAACTCCCTCCTGGCTGGTCTACCTGCATTGTGCCATTCCGACCTCTGCAGCTCATCCAGAATGCAGCGGCTCGTCTGGTCTTCAACCTTCCTAAATGTTCCCACACCACTCCGCTCCTCCGCTCCCTTCACTGGCTTCCGGTAACTGCTAGAATCCACTTCAAGACACTGGTACTTGCTTGCATGCTGCGAATGGATCTGGCCCTTCGTACATCCAGGACATGGTTAAATCTTACACCCCAGCGCGTGCACTACGCTCTGCATCAGCCAAACGACTCGCTGCGCCCTCGCTGCGAGGGGGACCCAAGTTCTCATCGGCAAAAACACGTGGGTTTGCTATCCTGGCTCCAAGATGGTGGAATGAGCTCCCCATTGACATCAGGACAGCAGATAGCTTGCACATCTTCCGGCGCAAACTGAAAACTCATCTCTTTCGACTCCACTTCGAGCGATAGAACTATTAACAAAGCACTTATATACTAATAAAGGACTGGCTTATCTAAAGCCAGTTGAGTAGCACTTGAAATGTTTGGCTCTATGAAACCTGATGTACTTTATGATTCTGTTTTCTTCAAGGTTGTGTCTTCCTGGTCGAATGTACTTTTTGTAAGTCGCTTTGGATAAAAGCGTCAGCTAAATGCAATGTAATGTAATGTAATGTAATGTGGGTGGGCTTTACACCCACGGGCCAATCAGAAACGTTGCTGTCAGAAACAATGAGACGTGTTCTGGAAGTGATATGGTCTGTGTTTACATTAGCATGCTAACACTCAGAGCTAACCTGTACTGGAGAGAGTATGTGTGAAGAAGCAGGAAATCAAAAGTAAGTCACCTTGTGGTAAACCTGAGCAACACGTTCTCACTCCCAACCCGTCACATGTTGACTGACGGTCAGGGCCCCTCCCCGTCACTCTATTACGCACAGGGTACCCCTTGAGAGTCAGTTTTCAACAGGCAGGGCGTCCCATTGACTTCATAGACCTCCCATAGCGTTGATAATAGACGCCATGAGAACGCTCCCCGACGGTCGGTTGTTATTGTCAATATTAATATAATAATTATTTATTTTTTAATAGTCACACTCGATTTTGCCAATTTTTTTGTTGCCCCAGCTGGTCGACACCTCTTTGAGCAGAAACAAAGGCTACATTAAAGTATTAAATCGATGTAAGTGGTTGTGGAATTAATGGACTTGCCGTTGTGCGATTGCGCAATGCAATAATGTACAAACTCTTCAACTACAACCCTAATTATATTTAAAAACATTTTAGAAGGCCTCACGAAATACTTTAATGTAAATTCAAATGTAAATGTGAAGGTATGTGTGTAATGTGGTGATTGACATTATTCACCCACGGATCTATGGGTTGGGGTATTGTTCCGCACGGACATTTTAGTTAACCGGACTTCCTGTTGATGTGAAATCCGATTTTTTTTTTTTTAAATAAAATAATACTTTATTCCGAATGTGCTTGCTTTTCTCTTTGAAAGTCATCACATAGCGGCATTGTAATACACGGTTCGGCTGCATTACATATTACATATCTGCCGTAGTTCTTATAGAGCCCTGATGAGAAGACTTCTAGACAAACAGGAAGAACTGCAGCCGAAACTGAATATGTGACGTGGATCATAAATATTTCAGCAATTAAACAACATCTTACATTTCTCTTCACACAATACGTTTCCTTGCAGTATCAATACTAATTCGGCTGACTTTTATATTTGATCTAATCGGTATATTGGTATATTTACACCATAACGGCGCACAGCTGATGACACATCTGTGGTTAAAGCACGTTATTGAAATGTATTATTTTTATTATTAGATATTAATAGGAGACACAGACAGACAAACTAATATGGCTTTATTTAAACATTAAAGAATACTTTAGGTTAAGGTCTTATTTTGAATAAGAAAAAAGGGTAACACTTTATATTAAGGTACACAAATTAACCATCAACTAGTTGTTAATTAGCATGCATATTAGCAGTATAATGGCTCTTTATTAGTCATTTTATACAACACTTATTAATGCCTTATTCTACATGACCATATTCTACAAGTAATAAGCCATTAGTTGAGAGTTTTTCCTCAATAACCCTCTAATTAGTGCTTATTTATTGCAAGTAAGGAAGTTGTTGTCCATGAGTTTTGGTCTTAATATGCGCTGCCCAATATGGGCCTAATAAGGCAGTAGTAGCACAAGAATAGTAATTCTCCCATAATAACACTTAACAAATATGATCTATTCTTATGGAACAAGACATGAAACTATAAGTGTTAATTGTGTCTAAATAACTCAAAATTAGGTATTTATATTTTATAATATGTTTTGGGGTATTGACAGTTCAGCTACCAATAGCAAGGTGATATTGACCTGTATGTTTCATATTTGCCCATTTATATTTTTGTGAAATGTGTACTGAAGGTTAGACCCGGGTCCAGGAAGTAGGAGAACGTGAACTACACTGCTACTAATTTTCCCTTTGCAACCTGAAGAGTAAAAGGGTCAAGTCCGTCAGAAAGCAATGACTGTAAGTGTAAGTGTGAGCCTTACACTTACACTGTAAGGATTAGTAACATGTATTGTGTTTATGTGATGACATGTGGAGATGTTTAAACTCAATAAGAAAATGCGTTAGCATTCGCGCTAGTGTTAGCATACACGGTAGCGTTAGCATACATGCTAGCGTTAGCCATACTAGCCTGTATACATGCTTATTGTACAGCTAGCATTAGCTATATTTACCTTGTTTACACTAAGCGGTCCTAATGTGTTCATCTGTGTGTGTTACACTTGCATGTATGAGATCATTAAGTGCCTTGTAACTTCTTATTTTATAGTTTCACTCCGTTTGAATGTCAGTGGACTGCAAATAAGTCAATAAAGGAGCATGGCTGCTCATTCCCTGGCTCTCAAAAGAGTGTGGCTGGCTGTTTAATCTATGTTCACACTGAGACAACACAGAGAGAGAACAGTACACCTATTGTGTAAGAACATACAAGCAGGTCACACAGTATGATCACAAATACATCAACTCTGTTAAAAATCAGTTTGTATTAAAAAGTACAGGCTGCATATATGTTCTCAGCCTTGGAGAAACTTGACATGTTTTGGTACATGTATGTGTCTGAACCTCTCTATAGTGGTTCATTAATAAAACAGATATTTCAACATGTGCCTACTTTGTTCATGTACTGTTGAGGTTAATTTCAGTAGTTGTGTGCTATAATGTATTTACAAAGTGTGAAGAGGAGGCAACTTTAGAATAGGGAACCTGTTCTGGTCAATTAGAGTCAAACTACTAGCTTAATGGTTATGAACAAGACTTCACTTTAGAATAGGGAACGTGTTCTTAGATATAAATAGCTAATTTTGAGTTGTTTAGACTTAATTAACACGTATAGTTTCATGTCTTGTTCCATAAGAATAGATTATATTTGTTAAGTGTTATTATGGGAGAATGACTATTCTTGTGGTACTACTGCCTTATTAGGCCCATATTGGGCAGCGCATATTAAGACCAAAACTCATGTACAACAACTTCCTTACTTGCAATAAATCAGCACTAATTAGAGGGTTATTGAGGAAAAACTCTCAACTAATGGCTTATTACTTGTAGAATATGGTCATGTAGAATAAGGCATTAATAAGTGTTTTATAATGACTAATAAAGAGCCAATATACTGCTAATATGCATGTTAATTAACAACTAGTTGATGGTTAATTTGTGTACCTTAATATAAAGTGTTACCGAAAAAAGCTTTGGGGATATAAATATTAAGCCTGACAAAGTACTAATATATTGCTTTCCTGCAATGTTAACTACTGTATGTTGAAGCACTTATTTTAACTGATATTATACATATGTATTATACTCTTATATAAGATGTATGTAGATAGTATAAGAAATGTGCAGAATACGACAGTTTAATGGTGGAGGTATACACACATATTGATAGATGTCTTGTAATGCACTGTTGAGGAATCTGCGACCAAAGTTTTTCATCTCCGACCTTGTCAGGTATTGAACATTCAATAAATAAAGAACACAGAATTATTAAATATAAAACACAGAATTTGTGTGATTATACTAAATGATTTACAAATAAACACCACTGCATATTTACAACTGTTACACATGCTGATGTAACGCAAATGTTCCAACTTGGGATCAATAAAGTATATCTTATCTTAAGATGATCGATGGCTACTGCCATATTTGCAAAATGTGCCTCTGAACCTTGACAAGTGCATGTTTCAGGCTCATCAATTAACAACAGGGGTCACAGACATAAGACCAGCTGTTAAATAAAGCTCTTCTGACCTTAGCTGGCATGTGTGTATATATAGTAATGCTGCCCATTATGGGCACAAGCAATTTTCACCCATTTATTAATTATATGTTTTAAATGTGAGTGTTCCCTATCCCCTAAACCTCCAGGGATGTACACAGTTTAATACTGGCAACTTCTTATTATGGGAAATACGAAAACGTCTTTTAAAACTACAACTCCCAGTAGAGACGTGCGATAGATAGAGAACATGTTGCGAAACACAATAGCCAGCATGTGTAGTTCTGGGGACGGGGTGGTGGAGGGGGGGACGCGGTGGACCCGTTCAAATCCAGTTTTGGACAGTCTGCCGTGGTTTCATCCCATTTCAAGTGCTGTTTGAGAATCGGCGTAACCTTCGGAGCACACTCCAATCACAGAGCTTGAGGACTATCACGGGGTTTGTCAAGCGAAGCGGAGAGAATACTTA
The DNA here is from genome assembly GCF_902827175.1 of Gymnodraco acuticeps. Lineage (NCBI taxonomy): Eukaryota > Metazoa > Chordata > Actinopteri > Perciformes > Bathydraconidae > Gymnodraco > Gymnodraco acuticeps. The sequence goes on along the minus strand of NW_022990177.1, from coordinate 137,540 downwards.
CTTCCCGGTGTAAAATTCTCTAAAGCAAATTAGCTGCTCCAACCCTCGGTCCTGACGGACTCCAACTTGTGTTTATTAATCAAACAAATAAATAAACACAAGGATAATTGTGTGTTATTGTTGAGTAAATAACAGTGTGTGGTTTAGAAAAGAATACAAAATTAGAAGGAAAAAACGATGAAACAATACAGATGTCAGTATTCTGAGCCCCTACTCTCCTCATAACTGACGGCAACAAAAGTCCTACATTATTCAATTAAAATAAAGAAGTAAAAACAATAAGTGTGGCTTGATATTGAGAAAGAAAAAGGTTGATAACGCTGTGAGAATGGATCTGCGGAGAGCATTTTGCCGCGATCCCAACTCCTCTATTACCAACGTTCAGGGAGCTCTATGCAAGTCAATGGGACGCCCTGCCCGTTGAAAACTGACTCAAGGGGTACTCTGTCCGTAATATGGTGACGGGGAGGTGCCCTGACCGCCCGCAAACATGTGACGGGTTGGGAGTGAGAACGTGAGAACCTGCGTTTTGGTGTTGTTGTTTTGTTTTGTTTTCTCGTTAACTGTCAAGTGGGAAATAAGTATTTTTCGTGTTTCTCATATTTTCCTACGATACTGTTATGATTTGCTGTGAAAGAGAAATATTAAGGACTTTTTTTCCGGTCCATGGTGTGTTTACAGAGACATGTTTTGTTAACACTTATTATACATTAAGTTTTGCATACCATGAACGGATCAAATACAAATGAAATATGGAGTTTAATCACGGCAGCGTTTAGCTGAGTTTCTGCTGCTAGAATTCTCCTGATCAGATGCTCATAAGCTCCGCCCCTCTTTTCTTAAACCAGAATCATCTCTTTAGTAACAGCTGAAATCGAGGGGGATGAGGCTCGAATCATCTGCTTGGTATTGGAGCAAAACACATCAGACATGTTTTTCATATATTTGTATGTGTCTGAGACTCTTAATATATGCCTAAAAATAGCACGATAGGAGATCTTTAAACCAGATTTATTTATTATAATGTGTGTGTTTATGTTTTAGGACCCCTCTAAATGAGAGGCTCCATCTCAAGGGGCTACCCTTCAATACATTCTCAGATCTAAAGTGAGGGAACATTTACACTGCAGGGTCAGACACACTGTTGGAGATCAACATTATGTTCTGCTCATTTGAATGACTCTGCAATCAGTCTAATCATAATAATAATAATAATTCCTTACATTTATTATAGCGCTATTCCAGATGCTCAAAGCGCTTTACAAATACACATTACACATATCATACATGCAATGGTCATGTACTGTGGACAATACCCACAGGAGCAAGTTCAGGTGAAGTGTCTTGCCCAAGGACACTAATCATGTTCTTCTTCAGTGATTACATGGAGATTTACAGATTTTCTGAAATCTAACTTGAAGAGGTAACATATAAAGTAACATGGAAATACTCAAGTAAAGTACAAGTACCTCTAAACTGAGCTTCAGTATTTGGGTAAATGTTTTAGAGACTTTGAAACGAGGAGATAAAGAAGGCCAGAAACATTTGAGACAAAATTACATTTATTTATTGTTAATGAATGATTTCTCCATCTGTCAGTAAATGCTAATCAATACACATCAGTATCAGGTATAATGTTTTAAAACTCAAAGAATATTAAACTAATAGTAAAAATGTTAAACTAAGCAGGAAGCTGATAACCCGTTAAAACAACAACAGAGTAAACCGATTACAATGGAAATAAATTCAAACTTTATGTGAAAAATACAAGATTTAAAAGTTATTCTTTTTCCCTTCAGCTGTTGATAGATCTTCTTTAATCTCCTTATTCTCATATCTGTTGTTCTGATTAAAATAAACGTTCCATTAGTCTGAGTTATTGTTTAACGTTTAGAAACGTCTCTATCATCCAGCAGGAGCCACGTATCATTTCAGGACACTCAGCAATACAATCAACATTAACAAAAGTCACGTAGAATTACAAATCTCAAAGAAAATAAAACGAAGAGCAGAAAAAACATTTAGCAATAATCTGATATTTGTAAATGATCATAATAGAAAATAAACTTTTAATAAACTTGCAGGTTTAATCTTTTACATTGGTGGTAATGGTGTCAGGACGTTAATGATTTCTGCTCAAAACAATCACACTTTCACATTTCATCACATGGTACATTTGACTTCCTGTCCAACAGAACATGCAGATTGCTCCTGCAGGAAGATGTTTGAGCAGGAGAACAATAAAGCTTTATAACTCATTGATTAACACTAGAGCTCTAAGTGCGGGTCTATTTGGACTTCATGTGTTGTATCAGTGACGGAAGAAGTATTCAGATTCTTTACATTGGTTAACGTTATGATACCACATTGTTTAGATACTGTTACAAGTAGAAGCCCTGCATTCAAAACGTCACATAGGTCAAAGTATGTAAAGTATAATCTAAATGAAGCTATAGTGATAAATGTAAAGGTACCCGATGCAGAAGAGTAAAGAGTAGAGTCGTGAAGGAAAGAGTCCAACATTTCACTTTGAACTGCATTCCACCTCAGCGCTGGGTGGACCGGGTTCTCTCATATTCCTAAAGAACCGCTGATCCAAACCGCCTCACACGGGGCAGCAGCTCCCCCTGGTCCATAGCAACACACATGCCAAACAGGAAGTAGATGGGTCCCAGGGCTGGTGAGATCCTCTCAGATATGAAAACACAGACGTCTTCCAGTTTGTTGATAGATCTCCTCTTGGTCTTGCTGGCATCTGTTTGGTCTTGGTTTGGTTTTGATCCAAAGGATTTGTGATCCCTATGGACTCTGGAGGAGCTTCTCTCGGCTCTCCTTCAGCATTTCTTCAAGACCAACCATCTTGCTTTGAAAAATGTAATCTTTCACGATTAAAAAAACAGTTAAACGATAACTTTGAAACAACAGAAAATAAAAAGAGATGTCCCATGAACATCATGGTCACTTGGTTGTGTCTGCCATCAAGGACTCTTGATCAGTATCACTCACTATCCTGTCTTATTTAATTGTGTATTTACACGTCTCTTCTTTGAAATCATGTTCAGCTCTTGTCTTGGTCTCAGTTGGAGCTGGTCTTGATGCCCTCAGTCAAAGATTCTTCACTTTAAAGCAGGTAGTCTTCTCTGCTTACTTTACCCATGAGCTCTGCTTGTCCTCTCATCTCCATCAGCTAATGGACTCGTTGCTTCCAGCCTGACTTGTCCTCAGGTTTCTCTCCCTCAATAAGCAGGTCAATGTACTCTAAATATTTGGCTTCTAACTGTTTCATTAACTTTGCCTGAAAAATATTACTTTGCCTTCGCATTTCAACACAACAACAAAAATCAACAGCAAATCACACATGCCTTTCGAAGACACAAAATATCCTGACTTCACCCCCCCTGTTCCTCTGGCTTCCCTCCTCCCCTGGGCCTTGATCAGTTCAACTTACAACCTTCTCTCATTTGTTTTTTAAACATGCCACCGGTGTCTTTTGGGCGCTCAGTTTGAGATTCAGGTATTTGAAGCAGGATTTCTCCTCTGCTTACTTTACCCATGAGCTCTGCTTCTCCTCTCATCTCCATCAGGTACTCGACTCGTTGCTTCCAGCCTAACTTGGCCTCAGATTTCTCTCCTTCAATAAGCAGGTCAATGTACTCTGGAGTGGAGAGAGGATTTGGCCTCAGTGCGATCTCTCCTAGTCTGTTCAGACACTTGGCAGACCTTTCCATGATCTCCCTCACTTCATCCTGAAGACGCTGATATTCAGCCTTCAGCTGGGCGATCACTTCCTGAACAGTTCCCTTAGCCTTTGAGGCCTTCAGGTACTTTTCTTTCAGATCATCCAATGTTTTCATTTCTTTAACCTTTTGATACTCCCATCTGTACTTCTGGTTAAAATGTTTACTCCAATGACATTTGCCTCTACAATGAGTACAGTTTCCATCTGGTCCCATTGCTGCACATCCTTTTTTCTTTGTATCATCTGCAATATCACATGGCCAGTGACAGGTGACATAACACACCTGACAGTTGGTGATGAACTTTCCAGTGCAAGATATGTCTATTTGACAAGGAAATAGTGCTACTTGGAGATTTTAACTGGGACTGGTTAACTGCAGTGTCAGAGGATTTTAAAAACCTTTGTATCTCTTTGAATGTTACTCAGATTGTTGACAGTCCTACTCGCCCAAATATTAAGTCCCCTAATAAATCCTCCCTAATTGATCTAATTTTAACTAATGTTCCCCATAAAAATTCATCTGTGGGAGTATTTGCATATGATCTGAGCGATCACTGTGTTGTAGCCACAATTAGGGACACTAAGGTCCAAAAGGTTAAACCTCGAATTATCATTAAGAGAGACAAAAAACATTTTGTTGAGCAGGGTTTTGTGCATGATCTGTTTGATTTTGATTGGGGTAAAATCGATCTGTGTGCTGATGTGGAAACCACATGGTCTTAATTTTATCTTGGTTTTATGGAGATCATTGATAGACATGCACCCCTGCGTACATTTAGAGTAAAGGGACGAGACAATCCTTGGTTTTCTGCTGAGCTGTCTAGTCTCCTTCATGAGAGAAACAAGGCCTGGGCAAAGGCTAGGCAATCCAACCCAGTCTCACGGCATTTCGTGTTCACCAACACGATTTTTAATCTATTGATTCGTGTTCCCCAACACGATTTGCCCCTTTTTTTCGTGTTGCACAGCACGATTTTCTTTCGTGTTGCACAGCACGATTTCAAAAGCAATGTATTTCTACTGCTTGCAGCACATCTTTTTCTCCGGTCGGGTCGAGGAAGACCTGAAGCTGTGTGGTTCATAAAAACATGTTCTTACTCAATATCAAGCCACAATTATTGCTTTTATTTTAAATCGTATAATTTCGGACTTTTGTTGCCGTCTGTGAGGAAAAGAAATGGGGCTCAGAGCCTCAGAATACTGAAATCTGTATTTTTTTAAATATTTGTTTCCTTCTAATTTGTTATTCTTTTCAAAATAACACACTGTTATTTACTCACCAATAAAACACAATTATGCTTGATTTTATTTATTGGTTTAATTCCATAATCTCGGGCTTTTTTGGCGTCCGTCAGGAACTGAATTTCAAAATAAAAATAACCGGACATAGGCATTACCCAAGATCCTCAGCTCCTTTAAGCTCGTTTATTGGATGTTTTAGCCGCAATGCATGCTGGGGATTTGGTGTTTATATGATATGAAATCCGGAACACATTTGTGTACCTTGTGTGCATCTAGTGGTTAAAGCACGTTATTGAATTATTGTGTTTGATTAAAAAAATATTAAGAGTACATACTTTCATAGGGGGAAAGTATAAATTAGGGCCGGGACTCGATTAAAAAAATTAATCTAATTAATTAGAGGCTTTGTAATTAATCAATCGAAATTAATCGCATTTTTAATCACATATAAATATTTGACCTGAGAACAGTGAGAAGCAATTTTTTTCACATGGATTTTAGTATACCATTAGGCGCATTCACACCACAGTACTTTTCCCACAAAGGTTCATGAGAATTTAGTTCATGAGAACTCTTTGAACCTGGGGGTGGATTAGGCAAATGAAGCCGCTGACGTCACTTCTTCTTCTTCTGCTTTGGGTTTACTGGCAGGCCGCAAACCACTTCACGGCGTATACTGCCGCCCAAAGTCCCCGGCCGGAAGTCCCCGGAGTTGGGGAAGGCTTCAGTAGAAGCTGCTGGGAGTCCCAGCAGCCTTCCGAGTAAATCGCCAGAACGCCGACACCTCCTCATCTCCACCGCTCCCATGTTTTATTTTGTGTTGCCATAAGTTAGTCTCTCTGCGTTTCTGCGCTGGGCTAATGCTAATAATGCTAATGCGAGGATAATAAAATGGCGGCTTCACAAAACTTTTTGGGAGTTTTACGGGGCGTGGTTTGCAATCCGCCCAGCCAATCAGAAATATAGCTCTTTTCTCACAAGAGAGCCGTACGAAAGTCCCTGCTCTCTAGCAGCTCTCTGCTCTCTAGCAGGGACTTTCGTGGGTTTAAAAAGGTTCTCATTAACTAATTTTAGTACCGGCTCTTTTTGGTGTGAACGCGATAAAAGAGGCTAACGTCCACGCTAGCTTCCACGCTAGCTGCTATATGTTTTGCATTGAGGTGATACTTGAGGCTTGATGTGCTGCGGTGATATGCGAATTCCTTTTTGCATAATTTGCACACAACCGTGCTCTTATCAACGCTTCAATCCGTCCGTTTTTTAAAACAACATTTCCCACTGTTGTTCACTGTGGTTTGTTGTTGTCTGAAGTCATGAACGTTAGTTGGTGCTCCAGTATAATCGGTACGCCTGAAACTCATCCAGTGAGAAACGTTCCGCGGTGCAAAAATAAGTGCGATTAAAATGCGTTAATTTTTTTAACGCGTTAATTTTTGTGTAATTAATTAATCTGAATTAACGCGTTAAAGTCCCGGCCCTAGTATAAATATATAAATATAGAATATAAAAAATCAAGAAGATACTATAAAGTGATCTCTACAATAAAACAGTTTAGTGCAGCATGTACAAAGATATTAATAGGAGGAGATGCAAAACAGAAAAACGAATTAACCTTTATTTAAACATTAAATAACAGATTTTCTTTTAAATAAGAAAAAAACGTTGGGGGTATCTATCTACAGATAAATATTAAGCCTGACAAAGTACTTAACGTCTAATATATTGCTTTCCTGAAATGTTAACTATGTTGAAGCACTTATTTTAACTGATATTATACATATGAATTATACTCTTATGTAGATAGAATAATAAATGTGCAGAATATGACAGTTTAATGGTGGAGGTACACACATATTGATAGATGTCTTGTAATGCACTGTTGAGGAACCTGTGACCCAAGTGTTTCATTCATTGCATAACTACACCGTAGTTGTGTATATGATATGTCAATAAACCTTTGAAAATCTTGAAAGGGATGTGCAAAATAGCCATAATATACAGTCTTTAATTAACTATTAGTAGAGAATAACGAGTAATGAATATACTTTATTACTCGTTTCCATTCATGTCAATTGCAGATACATGTTTAGTCTTCTCAAGCACCAACTATCAAATATCTCTCCTGATTGTTGGCACTTGACAATCACCTTACCTGAATTTTACTCAGGTGTAACTAAAGTCTGATTTAAGGGTTGTTTATATTTCACATAATTAATCAGAATCTGCAAAGTAACTCAAATAAATGCAGTGGAGTAAAAATACCAGATTAACCTCTGAATTGTAGTGGAGTAGAAATACAAAGTAACAATGAGCTGTCATGTGGGTATATATATAGCGATTTTCACCCATTTATTAATTATAATAAATAATATATAATAGTTTTACATTTGATAACGCCAATGTATTTAATACTGGCAACTTCTAATTGTGGGAAAAACGAAAACGTTCAGTAGAGACGTCCCATAGAACATTTGGCGAAACACAATAGCCAGCATGTGTAGTTCTGGGGGGGCGTTCGATTCCAGTTTTGGATAGTCTGGCGTGGTTTCGTTCCATTTCACACAGCTGTTTGACGCTCTGCGTAACCTTACGGGACTGTAGTCCTAAACGATAGCTGGGGATTATGGGTAGTGTAGTGTCTTCGGCCATCCTAAACTCAGAAAGGTTGACAATCGCAATGACGCTCGAAATGTCCCTTATAGTCCTACGTCTGTTTCCGGATATTTTATTTTGAAATTCAGTCCCTGACGGGCGCCAAAAAAGCCCGAGATTATGGAATTAAACCAATAAATAAAAGCAAGGATAATTGTGTGTTATTGGTTATTGAAAAGAATATCGAATTAGAAGGAAAAAAATATTTAAAAATACAGATTTCAGTATCCTGAGGCTCTGAGCCCCATTTATTTTCCTCACAGACGGCAACAAAAGTCCGAAATTATACGATTTCAAATAAAAGCAATAACTGTGGCTTGATATTGAGTAAGAACATGTTTTTATGAACCACACAGCTTCAGGTCTTCCTCGACCCGACCGGAGAAAAATACGTGCTGCAGGCAGTAGAAATACATTGCTATTAAAATCGTGCTGTGCAACACGAAAAAAAGGGGCAAATCATGTTGGTGAACACGAATCAATAGATTAAAAATCGTATTGGTGAACACGAAATGCCGTGAGACTGGGTTGGATATACACAGCAGCCTGTGAGCAGTATTAACAGTGTGAATATGCTAAGATATATAAAGTATGAAAACGGTAAGCAGTGCAAGTATAGTATAACATATATGGATATTAATTTCATGATAAACATTGTGGAACAATGATGAAAATGTGAATGGAAGTGGCGACGTAAAACTGACACAAAACAACAACAAACACAAATCTTTTGAGAAGCCCCCACCCCCCATGTTGCCTGTGCTGTATGCTGCATACTCCTAGTTTAAAATTATTGGCCATCGGAATGTGTGGAGTAAGTCTCCCAAGGGGGGTGGTCACATTCCACAGCTCCCCCCCCCCCCCCTCCTGCGATCTCCCAACCCCCAGTCTGTAAGTTTGTGTTCGCATATTTCAGTGTTAATTTTGGCAGCTGTTTTTGATTTAGTCTTAAGAACCTGACACACCAAGCCGTCACCAGAGGACTCGCCGACGCCGACGCCGGCTGTTGCGTCACCGTGTTCTCCTGCGTCTTGGCCATGTGTCGCACGGGAACACACCGAAAATACTTCAGTGCATGAGTGGCAATAACTCTCCTTACCAGCAGGCGGCGGTAGTGTGTATTCGTCATTCAAAAGAGGCAACAAACGGAAGACAGAGAAGAAGAACAGACTGCTTGATATAAACAAACAACAAATAGCGTGTGCGTTCCATTTTCACTCTCGTCCATCGAAAACATGTTTCGTGCGGCACTGGAGCTATCAGCCATAAGAGGGGTTAGCGATAAGAAACAATAACAATGTGCCTACATAACTGTCAGTTGCAGCCCTAGCATTAGTATTGGTTATAGTAACAGCTACAACATTAAAATACTTCTAGGCAGATTGAGGAGGATAATGGGAGAATGAACAGAGAAACAACCATCTGAATAATAATAATAACTTTATTTGTATCGCAACTTTCATACAGGGGATTGCAGTTCAAAGTGCTTTACATCAGTAAGAAATAAGATATAAAATCAGTGTAAAATAAGCAGCAAGAGCAAAGCATAAAGTGGGATAAAATAATGCAGATATATATATATATATATATATAGTAATCCCAACAGGCCACCTTGTTTATGGTTTGATTCAGTTTTACATTACATTTATACATTTGATAACTTCAGTTAACTTTGAAGATTCCGAACACTACAAAATATAATCAAGACATATTTTATCATGTATTAAAGTAGAAAGTAGAAATAGTTTGAGTAGTTTTTAGTAGAAATATCCCTTACAATAAAGGCAGTAGGCCTATAGTATGCCCGTGTGTCATCTCCAATAAATGGCTTCAACCAAACTCAGGGTTTGATTCCCACTCCTTTCTGTACTTTTGTGAATACAGCTTAGACTGTGACATGATGACCTACGTGGATGTTTAGCTTGTCACAGAGAGGCACACACACAGTGGACGAGGTGATTAAGTGACTGAAGCTGTCTCGACGCGGGAGAGTGTGGCTGTCTCCTCTCTGCTCTGACTGCAGCTGAGCTGCTGCGGGAGGCAACTGTGAGTCTGCGCGCCTGTGAGGGGGCTCACGGCAGCTCGTTCACTGCTGAACAATACGTGAGTCTCCAAACACCAGAAAAGTCCCTAATAACACCATTACAAGTCGTTAGATCAGTCGTTAGTCGCTTTTGACACAAATAAGTAGCCGGAGGGTTTGGAAAGCCGCCGAATTTAACGACAAAGTCGTCAAGTTGGCAACACTGGTCTGTGTGTGACTTCTTAAATTGTTTGTTTATGTCCCTCACTTCCGTTTAGCTTCTGATTCGCTAGCTGAACAGCCAATCAGAGTGATTGCTTGGTCCGACTGCCTGACCCGATGCATGGCCGATTCAACATGTTGAATCGGCCATGCATCGGGTCAAGCAGTCCAAATAAGGCGTGTCTCTGCAGACGGTGCGGGACACCCAACCTGACTACGGCGCCGCGAATGCCCGACGGCCTCTGACGGCCTCTGACTCCCAAAATCGGGTTGGTGTGTCAGGGCCTTTAGTCTTTAGACGAAAATGGTTATTAGTTTAGTCACATTTTAGTCATTCTTATCCTTCGTAGTTTTAGTCTAGTTTTAGTCGATGAAAACTCAAAACGTGTTGGTCTAGTTTTAGTCGACGAAAACTCAAAACGTTTTAGTCAACTTTTAGTCGATGAAAAATTACATTTTAGTCAACTTTTAGTCAAAATGTGTCTCTATACTCTCTGAACGCTCCGTCCCCGGCAGATCTCTGTGTCTGCTGCAGCATGTCTGTTAGGCCCCGCCCCCCGCACACAGAGAGACACAGGGAAATCGCTCTTCTGGAGTGAAGAGAGCGGAAATAATGATATTGCAAGTTAGAAACGTAAGATGCATTTTGACAGACAAGATGGACACTTGGGGGAAAATATGCTGCATTTTGAATGTCCAATAGTCCACCATTAACACCTTAGTCCCGTCAACGAAAACTAAATATACATTTCGTCATAGTTTTCGTTATCAAGAATCTATTTTTAGCTCGTCATCGTCTCGTCTTAGTCATGTAAAAAAGGTTGTTGACGAATATTTTTCGTCATAGTTTTCGTTGACGAAATTAACACTGGCATATTTAAACTGTCGCACTTTCTGTTGTTTCTATCGCGCATTGCCGGTATGAATGGGTCTGTGCCGGAAATATCAAACATTTAATAAAAGTGAAAAACAATAAACAAGACTTAACGTATTCATCATAATTAATTATATTTATTCCGTTTGGATGTAGGATTTTTGACTTTGTTTAGAGCAGTGATCTTCTCTGCAGCAGAGAGCTAAGCGCTGTCAGACCGGACCTAACCCTGAAAAGTATTATCATCTGAAATTAATCATTATGTTATTAATATTAAATACATATAAGTATTTTTACAACTTGTATTTAGAAATACTCTGTTGTAATTATTGATGCATAAATGTGTTCATCCATTCAATGTGGCATCTGCTATAATGGGGTTAATGTATGATATTACTTAATAATACAATACATTATAATATATGATATGATAATTATATTTTAGTTTTATTCATTTCTTATTTCATAGTTTCTCATTATTATTATTTTTATCACTCATCTTATTTTTGATTTTATTAATCTGTGCTGTCCTGTTTTTCACTCTCACCCTGTTGCTGTTTGAACTACTGAATTTCCCCACGGGATTAATAAAGGTCCATCTTATCTTATCTTAATGTATACGTTGATTTACTTCAATCTACTGTACTGTGTAAAAACACCCCAACAATATTACAAGAAATATACTGCATAAAGCAAACTATATACTTTATTTGATCTAAAACATTGATGTTTTTTCATTATAGTAGCTTGTGAAAACCATACAGTAACAAATAAGTGATTTAAATGCTACAGTATTCAGCAAACACAACTGCAGAGCTGCAAACATTGCAAACAGACTAAGTTCTACAACACCCAGTTGTCTTTGTGTATTTTATGAATGAAGCGCCATCTCATGGTTAAATCCTGTAATTGAACAAATGGGGAAATTTGGCAACGCCCTCTAGCAATTTGGCAACACCCCCAGCCACTGGGATTCGCTGGGATTTTGACTGGGACACACCCATGTGAGTCCTATCTGGAGTGCTACATCTGTACTTGAAAGACTACGGAGGGATAGGGTCTGCAAAATTAGCTTATTTGGGGGATGGGCCGGATGCTCTGACCGGTCCACTTCCTGCCCGCCGCCTCTGCAACGCCTCGCGTCGCAAAATAGACTTCAAACCTATTTTGAGCAGAGCCCAGCGGCGAGACGCTTCTAAGCCGTAACGTGGCGCCTCTGGTGGAATAGCACCCATTGACTAGAGTGGCCGCGATCTTTGTGGACGCCACGGCGCAGCCGTAACGCGGCCGTGACGGACCCGGTGGAATCTAGGGGTTAGCTAGTGGTGGGACCATGGTAAGACTGAGATAAGATTGCTCTGCCAACAGCACACCCTCAATGTCACACAAGACATTCATTATATCTATGAAAGACCTGGAGAGTGATATAGTGGAACTAGAAACAATAAGTGAGACCACAGGAGATCGAGGAGATATTAAAATCCTCAAAGTAAAGAAAATGGCTTTAGCCAACCTGCTGGACGTTAAAGTTCAGGGTGCACTGGTCAGGTCCCGGTTCCTCAACACCAATGAGATGGATGCTCCCACTAGCTTCTTCTTCGGCCTGGAGAGGAAGAATGGGCAGAGGCGAGTGATCCACTCACTGCTGTCAGACACAGGGCAGGAAATAACAGAGCCAAGCCAGATCAGGAGGCGAGCTGTGAGCTTTTATTCCACCCTCTACACAAGCGAGTATGAGGAGGGGGAAACTCTGTCCCAGGGGTTCTGCAACGAACTACCTCAGGTCTCTGAGGAGACCGACTCACAGCTCGAAGGGCCGTTAATGATCCAGGAGCTGCAGACCGCCCTGCAAGGCATGGACGGCGGGCTCCTAGCATCGATGGCCTCTCCGTAGAGTTTTTTAAAGCCTACTGGGACGTCTTGTCACATGACCTTTTAGACGTTTTGAATGAAAGTCTGGCCTCTGGCTCGATGCCGATGTCCTGCAGGAGAGCGGTGATCACGCTGATACCAAAAAAAGAAACCTGCAGGACATCAAAAACAGGCGCCCTGTGTCTCTGCTGTGTGTGGATTACAAACTTCTGTCCAAGGCTTTGGCCACCAGGCCGGGGAGGGCTGTGGAGCAGGTCATCCACCGGGACCAGACCTACTGTGTGCCCGGCAGGTCAATGGTGGACAATGTTCTCCTAATTGGAGATGTGTTGGAGGTCTCCAGCTCATTGGGCATTAATACTGGTCTGATTTCTCTCGATCAGGAAAAGGCTTTCGACCGCGTTGAGCAGCTTCCTCTGGAAAGTAATGGAGAAGTTTGCGTTCAGCGCTGGTTTCATAGCCAAGATCAAGGTGTTGTACAATAAGATTGAGAGTGTGCTGTAGTTCAACGGTGGGCTGTGTGCTCCTTTTAGAGTGTGTAGAGGGGTCCGGCAGGCTGTGCTCTGTCTGGCATGCTCTATGCACTCTCCCTAGAACCCCTCCTCAACAAAATACGCTCCAAACTGCAAGGGCTGTTGTTAGCTGGTTTTAGTGGAGGCATTGTTTTATCAGCGTATGCGGATGATATCATTGTTTTTATTAGAGACCAAAAAGATAAAGACATTTTAGTTAACATCGTGAGGGAGTTTAGTTCAGCATCGGCAGCGATGGTGAATTGGAGGAAAAGTGAGGCCCTCGCTGTCGGTGAGTGGAGGGGCGGTCTCCCAGTTCTTCCCCAGAACTTGACATGGAAAAAAGATGGGCGAAAGTACCTGGGTGTGTTCCTGGGTAATACAAGTACAGTCCTGAAGAACTGGGACGACGTCACAGGAAAGATAGAGGGAAAGCTGTCCAAGTGGAAGTGGCTGCTCCCTCAGATGTCTTTTTAAAGGTAGAGTGTTGGTTACAAACAACCTTGTGGCATCCCAACTGTGGCACCGTCTTACCTGTGTGGACCCTCCCTCAGGCTTACCTGTGTGGACCCTCCCTCAGGCTTACCTGTGTGGACCCTCCCTCAGGCTTACTAGCCCAGATAAAAAATAAATTGGTAGATTTCTTTTGGGAGGGTCTACACTGGGTGGCACAGGGGGTGCTGTTGTTATCCAGAGAGGAGGGGGGACAGGGCCTGATCCACCTGGCCAGCCGAACAGCCACTTCTAGGATACAGCTCTCACAGAGGTATCTGACCGGCACGGCTGATTTGGTGTGGAGAGATGTGTTTTTAACTGATTTAAACATGTTAAAGTTAAGTGGGGTGCCTCCTTTTTATCAGGGTGTTTTTAAATCTTGGGCCCTTTGTAACCATGAAAGGTGTCCAAAGACTGACTCTCTGTACTGGTTGTTGAAAGAGCCTCTGATTCACAAAGCCAGGTTGGACGTCAGCAGCAGCGAAACGCCCGGCGTGACGGTGGCGCTGTGCCGATCCAAGACCCTGTGCCTTCAGCAGCTGGTGGGGCCGGAGCTGAGCGATGCCCGGGCCTTGGGCTCTCTGCTGGGTCTGCACTCTGTCCGGGTGGCCGAGAGGATCCTACAACTCTGGAGCCAGATCCTCTCCCCTGATGACAAAAGACTGTTAAGGAGCTACGGAGAGGGAAGAGCCAAGCCGGACCCAGCAGACCCCTTCCCGGAGATCTACCTGAGCCCAGGGCTCGGAGAACTGACCGGCCCCCTGCTCAAGGTCGCAAACCAAGGACAAATGACTATCCACAAAGCTGACAAGAAAACACTATACATGAACATTGTAAAGACGACCAACAAAAATGCACTGAAGGACAGGGCCTCCACTGTGTGGAGCACCAGGCTGGGTGCAGGAGGCGGACCAGGCCCACAGTGGAGGGTTTTATATGGTGCCATCGCCTGTAATTCTTTTATCTCCATTATTAATCCTGCTGTTTTTAACAAGTGTCCATTTTGTGGTTTTAGAGAGACTGTTTTCCATGTTCTCACAGAGTGCAAGAGACTCACGGGTTTCTTCTCTCTTTTAACATTGGTTTTTAGTCTTTTTAGTATAGCTTTTACCGAGTGTTTTTATCATGGGGGCTCCATATAAAAAGACGAGCAAGGGAAAGTGGCAGCTCCTGAATTTCCTCTCTGGCGAAGCAAAAATGGCCATTTATTTAAGCAGGAGAAACAGGGTTGAAAATAAGAAAGGGGAAGAGGCAAAAGCGATCTGGCTGTGTAACATCAGAGCCAGACTCTGGCTGGAGCATCGTTTTTATAAACACATTGGAGACTTGGACGCTTTTAAACAGCGTTGGTGTTATGAGGATATTGTGTGTTCTGTTGTGGATGAGGATTTGCACTTTGCACACATTTTTATGACATAGGTTTTAATGTATTATTTCAAGTGATTCGTTTTTTAGTGCACAATGAAGCACTTTATTTGAAGAATGTATAATTGATCGTATGTAAATAAAGTGTTTTTGCAAAAGTCAAAAGTCTTCTTCTTCTTATTCTCAGCTGATACGGCTCATGCACTGATGGATGTTAATTAAAATATTTGAAGAGATTTGGGGCCAAGTTGTTGCTTGTCTTGCTCTATGTTTTTAAAGAATGCTTTGTTAAATGCCAACTTCTTACTTTCTGTCGGGCCTCTGTCTCTTATCTATACTGAAACAAAGATGAGGATTCCCTCAGTTGTGCTTCCTGTATAGTTCCCTGACTCTCACCACTGTTACGCTGACGACACGCAGATTTACTCTTCAGTTAGACTAAATGTGATTGGTAATATTAGTACTCTCCATGACTGCCTGTATGGATGTCACGTAAACTTCTTGATCTAAATTCATACAAACAGAGGTCTTTCTTAGTGTTCCTGGTAACTTTGTCTCTAAATCCTGCATCAGAACCCCGGCCCCCAACGTCAAACCCTGCTCAGGAAACCTGGGTGTGATCTTTGACCAGAATCTGAACTTGGGGCTCACATAAACAAGCTAGTCCAAACCTGCTTCCTCCAACTCTGCAACATCACAAAAGTCAAATCCATGCTATCAACCAGACGTCTGGAATAACTGACTCCTAACTTTGTATCTGTGTGTTTCCTTGTGGGGGCAAAAATAAAATGTTGTTGTTCTGTTTTTAA
The DNA here is from genome assembly GCF_902827175.1 of Gymnodraco acuticeps. Taxonomy (NCBI): domain Eukaryota; kingdom Metazoa; phylum Chordata; class Actinopteri; order Perciformes; family Bathydraconidae; genus Gymnodraco; species Gymnodraco acuticeps. The sequence goes on along the minus strand of NW_022990177.1, from coordinate 121,735 downwards.
AGGTGATGTTTTTTCCTCACCGGGGACGAGTGAGTCGTTGCGGCAGTCGTACAACATCCCAAGACTGAAAGGCCGTCCGAGCGCCGCCACCTCCATCGTCCCGCTGCCTGCAGAGGCCATCGCTCCGTGTGAACTGAAAATAATCAACAACAGCTCGTTAGTTAACTTCAATTATTTGGTAATCATGTCCAACCATGCTCACACCAATCTATAAATTGACATAAAGCCAATGACCAATACCGACCATTGGATCTACAAACGACAGAGAGAGAATCCAAGATGGCAGCAACCTCGCCTCCTCAGTAACACCAGTGAGGATATTTTAACGTTTTCTACTCATTTAACTCCACATTTTAAAAAACTATCTTATTGTTTCTACTTCGTTTTTAACTCTGTCTAAACCACCGAATCAAAGATTGCATTTAAAGTGGACAACGGACGGAGAACTGCACTCTTTCTGCGCCCAGCAAAAGTTTGTGTTAACCCTAAAGACGCTCGCAGTTACAAACATGGCTGTGTGTGAGAACTATAATAGTGCGTACTCACGACTGGAGGGTAACATTCACAGGATGGAGAAAGAAGTCCGGGAAAAATAATAAGTGATCGACAGCTTTCTATCGATCGCCCATGCCCAGTCCATACACATCTCACATATGCAGGCGTTTGTCGTCCTGTCACCGTCCTCCCGGCTGTCACAGGCTGTGGCCTCGGACTCTGCGGATACACCTCCATGGCTGTCAACAACCAATGCTGGTGCTGTTCCTGATCCAAAGACGGAGAGCCCGGTAGCTGTGGAGGATAGACTATCCAATGTGACCGAATCAGGTGTCGCTACTGCTGTTGGGGTCGTGGAGCCTTGCGATGTCATTCTTCCGGCAGTGGTCCCTGTGCACCCGGGTACTGACTGGGCTCGAACGGGAGCCAGACCCAAGGCCACAGCTCTTACTTCCACACCTAATCGGTCCCACTGTGCGGTGCAGCCATCCTGGTCCGAGGTAGTTTGTGGCGGCAGGAACTGCTCTGCTGCAGCAACACCCTGGCATGACCTCGTCTGGAGACATCAAACCACTTTGCTGCTCTTCCTGATAAGGCTCCTGCTCATCCGACGGATGCCACTCTGGTCTCGCCACACCTGGAAGCATCTCCTTCTCGTGTTACCGTCTCCCCTCCATCTCATCCTCCATCTCCGGCCCGGAGGATTCGCCAGCCGAGCACCCTTTCAGCGCCGAAGCCTTTGTCCTCCTTTTGCCGGAGATTACTGAAGGAGGCCGTGATCAGGAGACGCTCTGAAGGTCTCATTCTGGAACAAACCCTGCATCCTCGCCGCAGCAGACCCCCGCTGTGACCACCCAGCCTCAACCGGTAAGCGCTGCTCACGCTGTGGATACTGCTGGTCTCTTTTTAACAACGACGGCGTACATCCAAACAGAGCAGGTTCTCAGATGTTGTCAGCTAATATTCAACACACAGTGCACGCGTTCAGACGTCCGGGACTCATAGAACCGTAGTTACGGCCGTAACTATCGTTCTATTTCGTCCCTACTGACCGCCAGAGGCGGTGCTTTTAGCACTGGATGACTAAACCAACCATGTAATGAAGAATCAGAACACTTGCTTACCTGGCTGGAGCAGCGGAGCTCGGCAACAGGATCACTCCCAAAGCCTGTGCCACTTGGCGTCCAAATGAAGGATGTTCAGCCAAATCTGCATGGGGCACAACGACAGCGGGCCCAAGGGCCCAATGGCCGAGACAGCCTGCCCAAGGGCCGGAGGAACTGAATATAAGGCACCATGTTGCCCGGCCCACGTGGAAGTAGGCATCCCTCAAGTCCACGGCTGTGCATGTGCTGTGGTCAGCATATAGAGTGGCAGCACCTTCAGGAATCTGTTGATTCCTCTGAGGTCCAAGATCAGGTGAAATCTGCCGACTTTCTTGCTCACGAGAAAGTACGCAGAGTAGAACCCCCTGGGCTAAGCAGAGGGTCTACTGGCACGATTGCGTCCTTGGACAGAAGGACGGACAACTCTTGGGCCAGAGCTAGTGCCTCTGCCGGATCGCTGACGACTGTCATTTTGGCCGGAACTGCGGTTCGTACCCCTGGGTTAAGGTGAAAACCACCCAAGGGCCGGAAGTACAGACAGCCCAGTAACTGAGCTGCTGCTGGGAAAGCAGCCGACGACCGTCCCGAGAGTCTCGGGGCCTAACCCTCCAGCCTCCGGAGTCCCCTGGGGGGCGCCGGTAAGGCTCTAAGGCACGAGGCCGCCTAGAAGGCCGGCGGCACGAAAGCCCCTGGGAGGTGGATGAGTGGGCCGCTGGGACCTGCGCAGACCACCACTGTAAGCTGGTGGCTGAGAGCGGCTGCTAGAGGGGCCCCTGGGCCTGCTGGGAGTGGGCACAGGCCTATGAAGACCAAAGAGCTGCTGCCTGGTCTGCCTAGCTTGGGCAGCACGATCCAGTGCCTACAGGGCAGCTGGCCCAAACAGCTCCCCTGGCTCGACTGGCACACTACGGAGGACATGTCTCCAACAGTGGTGTCTGAGCAGGCCAAACCTGGCGACGAGTCTGCACCAATAAGGACATAACTCGTCCCCATTCCCTAGACATTAGGGCAAAGGCTTACAGTGATGCATCACTGAGGCCCAGCAAAGAAGGCTCAGCCGGAGCCTGCTGCAGAGAGGTAGAGAAAGCCAGTTTCAGAAGGGAGAGGGAGTTCCCGTGTCGCTGTGTCGTAGGCCCTACAGAGCAGCTCGTTTGTGACCCTACACTGAGACCGAGGGCACCTGGCATCAGGAGCCCGAATCGGGGAGGCGATGGCAGGCTCAATGGATGGCAAGCGACCCGGCCCCACCCTCGCCGGATCCTGCCTGGCAGCAGAGTGGGAGAGGGCCCTGGTGTCTCTCCAGCATGTAGCTCCCTCAGGTACTCCTCTGAAGGAGGAACAGTGGGAGTGAAAAGGGTTAGGGAATGCTCCGGTGTTGGGACTAAATTAACATGGGATCACTCCGGTCATTGTACGTACTTCGTCTCACTGGAATATTAACTGTCAGATTGAATACAACATCGACCCAATTTCTCCGGTCAATTACGGGAGAGTTTTGAAAGTGACAAAACACTGTTTCACACATTTACAAACACTTAAACAATTAAACAATGTTTACCCAGGATTCAGGCACCTTCCCTGGCTTGTAAAATGTGGTGATGCACCCTGGAGGTATCAGACTATTTAAAACATGTATACCCAGGATTCAATCACTTTTCCTGGCTTTCAAAGTGCTGTGAAGCAGCCTGTTCTCTGGGTGCAGTCTGGGTGCAAGAGCCATGCGCTGCAAGGAGATCTCTGGGTGTGCTCTGGGGCTCTCACAGGCAGCTTCTCTCTGGCTGCTCTCTCCCTGTATTCACAGCACTTTTTCACTCCCCCGTTGCACTTTACAACGGAGAGGGGAATCGAGACCTCCCTTCCTCCGTCAAAAAAAACCATTCATCTTTTCCAAGCTACGATCCGCACGAAACCACAACCCGGTTTTTGAGAGCACTTAGGAAAAAAACGGCTGTTTCACATCATGGAGGAATGTGTCCGCGACATGAGTGCTTTGGCTCGGATACAATTGTTGCCTGGAGGACCCCCAATCATGGTTCTTACCAAACTTTAAGTTTGTGAACTGGTCTCTGGAGGAATGCAAGGGGAGTTGTCAGGGAATTATGAGACACTATTTTCGGATACATTTTATCCATTTTCACCCTTTTCTATGGTTCTTCCAAAAGTGAACTTAGACTTGTTCTGCCTCTGGAGGAATGCAAGGGGAGTCGAAAGGGGACTCTTCTTTCTGTTTGTCTTGTCAAAATTGAGGGGTGTGTTTGAGGGGAGGGCCCTGGCTGTTTCGGCAGCCTCTTCTCCTCTCTTCTATCCCTCCCCGAGACCAGCTCGTGCTCCCACTGGAAAAGGCAGGTGCGCGGGCACCCACTGCCACTCACTCTGAGCCTGGCTCCCGAGCAGCGCGTTCTCCCCGGCAGTCCGCCAGCAGATGAAGAACACCCACCTCTCCGCCTCTTCCGAGGGACGTGGGAACCGCGCGGGGGGGTCTGCTGGAGGCTCCTGCCGGGTGCTCCGTCCTGCGTTTCACCGGGACCCGGCTCGAACACTCGGAACTCTGACTCCAGCGGCCTCGCCCTGGCCGTCCACCGTGCGCCCTCCGGGTACCTGACTCCCTTGCCTCCTCCGGTGGCAGGTGTGAGGGGTTCAATGCCTCCTCCCCCCGCTGCGGCGAATGCCGGAGCGGGATGGAGCGCCCAGAGGTACTGTTGTCCCCACGTTACCATGTTGTCTGGAGGATAGGACCGAGAGATGACATACTCTCTACCCGGGTTACAAGTCACTATTTTCGGACACTTTCTTTGCTTTAACCCTATTCTATCACTATTTCCTGCTGGGGTACTGCCTGGTTCCGGGGCACCCCAAACCCTCTCATGGTTGGGGCACCATAAATTGATGCATCGGACCCAATGTTGCCATCACCAGCCCCGCGTTGGTGCGGAGGTGGGACCATTCAACCCGGTGGTAACCCAAGTCCTCCCTTGGTCCGTGTACCAGGCATTGAAGCATCGGACCCATTGTTGCAATCACCGGTAACGCTAACGCATATAAATGGAGAAACATAAAATAATTGAAATACAACTCACTGTGTCTGTTTCAGTAAGGATGTCGTCCGAATGCCCGATGTGCAGACTCTTCTATCTGGCTTTGAACAAGCACCTTAAGCACAAACATGCAGTGCGGAAAGAGGCATCATTCTTAAAATGGCCAGTGGCAGAATAAATGTTCGGACCAAACCCTTTCCCATCACAGGGTGATCGTATGCTGGGAAGAAACTGGACCGTCATGTGACTCATGGACACCCTGAGTTATCCCGAGATGAGGCACATCAGGTCCTGGCAAGGCTGATGCATAGTGTGGCCCTGCAATTGCTCCATGACCTCAGACAGACTAATCCCATCATTGGAATGGCTACATCATTGGATATAGACAATGAGGAGGAATACCCGGTGCACCCTCCACCCTTCTCCCCACATACTGAGTGTGACGAAGAGGACTGCAGGCAGGTGATGCTGGAAAATGTGGCATTGAGAGCTCAGAAGGATGCCCTCATTGATGAGGTGAAGATCCTGCACTCCAGGCTGAAAAAGGGGCTTAAAACCCAGGAAGCAGTGTGCCACTGCTGCTGTGCTTGAGGAAGAGGAGGAATGTATACAATTTAAGGGCCTGGTAATCTCAAGTACCTCCGGCATAAACACAGTAGCCTCCGGTAGTGAGACCCCTCTCAAGACCCCGGTAAAGACTCTCATGCGCTCCCCAGCAGCCTCCGGTAATGAGAGCCCTCTCAAGACCCCGGTCAATACTCTCATGCGCTCCCCAGCAGCCTCCGGTAGTGAGACCCCTCTCAAGACCCCGGTCAAGACTCTCATGCGGTCCCCAGCAGCCTCCGGTAGTGAGACCCCTGTATGCCAGAAGACCCGTGCGTCCGTCTACAATAAGCTGAAAGCTAATCTGGCTAAGGACTGGCCCTCTCCTCACTGGTCCACTGGGAAGGGACGGGGGAATACCATGCGTGAAATCACATTGCCTCAAAGCATGGAGACATTCAGACATACATGGATCATTGTGAGGGTGTCGCACCGACAGTAAAACGGAAAGAAATTGTCTGTCCAAGGTCAGCCGGATAAAGAACTTCCTCGTATTCATGGCCCATGGTGTTAACTGGCTGTCAGATTGGCTGTTCCTAAAAGACACAAAGAGGGTCCGTGGCTGGAGCGAGTATATTGTAAAGTCGGGCCGGGCAGTCACAACATCGCTGTTGTTCCTGAAGAATGTGAACCATTTCCTGAGGTACTTGTCTGAGTCAAAGCTCCGGGGGTGCAGGCTCACCCAGTCTGGTATGACCCACATCATCAGAGAGGTGAAAGCCAACATGAACGACTTGAAAAAGTCTGTCACTGTCCACCAGTTTAAGATGAAGAGGAACAAGCTGGATCGTCTGCCGAGCCAGGCGGAGCTTCTCGCCGCCATGGCGGCCGCTGAGAAGCGCATCCCTGATCTCCTTGACCTGATGGCTTGCAACCCGACCTCAATCACCCAGTACCTGCTATATGGCTATCTTACCCTCCATTGGAGTCTCCTGTATGGCCACCGTCCGGGTGTGTACGCAAACATGACCAATACTGAGGTGTTAGAGGCGGACCGAAGGGGCACTGCTGAGGGCTACATCATCCATGTGCAGGATTACAAGACTGCCAAGACATTTGGCGAAGCACAGCTGGTGCTTACAGTAAAGGAGTTTAACTGGGTCATGCGGTGGATGGGGATAAAAGAGGGCTTGTCGGGTCCTCAGAATGAATTATTCCTTTTCACAACGGGGAAGCACGCCTCCAGGAACCTGAACGCTCACTTGAAGAGGGCTTGGGCTGATGCTGGGCTAGAAACAGCCGTCACCTTCACAATCCTGCACACTGCCCTGGCTGACAATATCAAGCATCACCAAGATCCAGAAAGCAGGTCGATTCTCGCCAGGTTTATGTGTCACGACGTAAGCACTGCAGACCGGTTCTACGCGAATACGCCTGGAATAAAGCAGGGATTGAAGATCCGCTCCATGTTCAGGGCGGCAGCAGCAGCAGCAGCATCATCGGAAGGGGTTCTACCGCGGTCATATACCTCCGAAGAGGACTCAGAGGCGGATAGCAGCGATACCTCTTCTTCAGGGCCGGTTGATACTCCTGATGTGGGGGTAGAGGCCGTGGACTCAGCCTTTTCCCCCCGGTACACCGTTCAAGCTAGACGTCTAATATGGCCCCTGGGCCATATTAGCCGTCTTATTCAGTCCAGCTCCAAGAGAGCTTCAATGTTAACTCATATCTTGCAAAATGACAGGCTAAAAATCAGACTATTTAAAGGGTTACCAGGAGCATGAGAACATCCTCCACAGGAGGGTGGGTGGTGCTGTGAATAAGGCCGAATATGGATGCTGGTGGGTGGACAGTAAAGCACCACAAAATCCACCTCCTTTAAGTGTTACCAGGGGCATGAGTTTCTGGAGGGTGTGAACATCTGGGTTTAGTCCGTGGGGGAGTGCTTAAGTCCGGGGGCCCGGGGACCCAAGGTGCGCGAGGTTATGGAAGTACGCATGTCAGGGAGAGATGCTGGAGCTGCTTAGTCCGTCCTTTGGGGGTCTTGGAGCCGCCACAGAGAGGTGCTTTTCCTGGTGTATTTCATGGAAGTCTGACATAGCCTGTTTGCTCATGTCAGGGAGCGATGCTGGAGCTGCTTAGTCCGTCATTTGGGGCTCTGTGAGCCGCCACAGAGAGGTGCTTTTCCCGGTGTATGTCATGGAAGTCTGACATAGCCTGTGTCCTGTGAAATAGCCTGTTTGCCCATGTCAAATCTTGCTATTAATTGATAACTTTTAATAGGAATCTCTGTTTGACATATGTTCAGAATGTGCTATTTATCCAGAAATAGAACATTCTGAATGACCCAGTGTACACATCGTTGTGTACCTCTGTGTCACAGCCCGCTGCTGCTCTCTCCCTGTATTCACAGCACTGTTCCCCAGCTTTCACACACTTATTCCTGGGTAAGAAAGCCATGTGCATCACCCTGGATCTCTGCCTGTGAGTGTGGGACCCTGCTTACAGCAGTGACTCTGCTGTACTTATGTACATTTCACGAGTCAAATGTGGATGAAATGGACAGATTCCTGTACATTTCATGAGTCAAATGTGGATGAAATGGACAGGTTTCAGGCTGCTTTCCTGGGTTACATAGTGCTGTGAAGCAGCCTGTCCTCTGGCTGGGAGAGCGAGGTACTGGAAGGAGCTCTCTGGGTCACAGCCTGCTGCTGCTCTCTCCCTGTATTCACATCACTTTTACCCAGCTTTCACACACTTATTCCTGGGTAAGAAAGCCATGTATGCATCACCCTGGATCTCTGCCTGTGTGCCTGTGAGTGTGGGACCCTGCTTACAGTCCGTCGTTTGGGGCTCTGTGTCGGGCCAGAAAGAGGTGCCATTACTGGTCTCTCTCCTGGAGGTGTGAAATAACCCATTTCAGGGACACATGCTGGAGGTCTGTAGTCCGTCCTTTGGTGGTCTGTGAGGGGCCACAGAGAGGTGGATTTCGCGGTCTCTCTCCTGGAGGTGTGAAATAACATGAGTCCCCATTTCAGGGACACATGCTGGAGGTCCCTCTCCCGAGAGTGGAAGTCCATTTCCTCTAAATAGAGGTAAAATTAGGTCTGTCACTTTGGGTAACCGCACCACTGTCAGACGTCTCCCGAGAATGGACGTCCATTCTTTCTAAATTGGGGCAGGGTTAGGCCTGAAAAAGGCCCCGAAGTATCTTGGAGTGCGTCTGGATCGGACATTATCCTTTAAAAAACACCTGAAAGAAGTCAAGGCCAAGGTGACATCCAGGGTCGCGCTGATCCGCTGCCTCGCTGGAACAACATGGGGAGCCTCCGCTAAGACACTGCGGATATCCACTCAAGCCCTGGTCTTCTCTGTAGCAGAATACTGCGCCCCAGTCTGGAGCAGAAGCCCTCATGCGAGAAAGGTCGACGTGGCTATCAATACCTCCCTCCGAATAATAACTGGATGCTTAAAGCCTACCCCTGTGTCCCTCTTGCCAGTCCTCGTGGGAATAGCATCGGCCACCCTCGCCCTGGCCAGGCAGGCACAAAAGTATGACTGGCACATCCTGCACAACACCACAATAACACCAGCCCCTCCAAGCAGACTCAAGTCCCGCCACCCCTACAACAAAGCAGCTCAACAGATGCTCAACTCCACCTCTGAGGACATCTCCAGAGATGCATGGTTGGCAGCAGCTTGGAAGCAGGAGTGGGAGTCAGCCGGGCCCTCCCGAATCCACTGTTACATCTGGGACCCAGGAGATGGCGCCATTGGAGGAGACGACCTACCGCGCCGGCAGTGGACCACTCTGAACCGTCTACGAACTGGGGTCGGTCGCTTTAAAACATCGATGAAGACGTGGGGCTTGGCGGACAGTGCGGCATGCGAGTGCGGTGACCCTGAGCAGACCGCTGTCCATATAATCACCATCTGCCCCTTATACAGACCACCCTCGGAAGCCAGCCTCTTCGACCTAGGACCAGAGATGCGGGCATGGCTACACGACACCGAGTTGGACCTCTAACGTTACACGAAAGAAGAAGAAGACTGGATGAGTTAAACAACGCTCCCTCCACCTGCGAGAGAGCGTCCCCGCGCCACGGAATTTCCCACGGCCTGCCTGACAGCTTACGCTGTAGGCATGGAAACCAGGAAGCGCCCGTGCGCTTCGGGGGAATTAGGATCACTGACAGCCGCTCCTCCTGCACTCGGTCCAGGAACCGAGGAATCAGCGTGACTGGTGGGAAAGCGTACAGCAGTCCCCTGGACCCCAGGGGGGGGTGGTCCCACGCTGACAGGGAGAACCAGAGAGAGATGCGTCTGTGAACACCGAGATGTGTGACGTAACTCTGCCCAGGGCCACACCCTCTGACAGGACCTGGGGACTTTTCCAATAGGTTAAGTCTGAACCCACGGACAGAGGGATGACCACCATGCGCCTCTTCTGTCGCACGGGGTCGATGCGTAGGCGGATAAACCACCTCTGCAGTCTCCTCGTGTGCAGGAGACCCAGGGGAATCACCCCGTGATCGGCTGCTATCATGCCGAGCAGCCGCATCACGGAGAGGGCCGTCACCATGCTGCGGGGTGTGATGCGTCGAAGGAGAGCTGTCAGCGTCTCCACTCTCTGCCGTGAGAGTCGCGCTCTCATGCGGGCTGAGTTCAATTCCACACCCAGGTAAACAATACTCTGGGAGGGAAGAGGACAGCTCTTCTTCCAGTTTATCATGAAAACCAGCTTTGACAGATGCGATATGAGATGTACCGTCTGTAAAGCCACTTCCTCCCTGGAGCGAGCCATCAGCAGCAGGTCGTCCAGGTAAAACAGTACTCTCATCCCTCCTCTGTGTAGCGGCTGTAATGCCGTCTCTACACACTTTGAAAAGGTGCGAGGAGCCAGGGAATAACCGAACGGCAGACGGTTGTACTGGTACGATATTCTCTGGAATGAAAACCGCAGGAATTTCCTGGGTTACGGGATGATGGGTACGTGGAAGTATGCATCCTTTAGGTCTATAGAGGTGAACCAGTCTCCCTGGTGAACCGTCAGCATATGAAAAGGCCTTTTCATTATTGCATCCTTGAAAGCTGACAGATCGAGGGATGGTTCTCATTCCCCCCGTCTTTTTCGGGATAAGAAAATAGCGGGAGTAATACCCCTGATTTTCTTCCCCTTGAGGAACCCTGGAAATAGCCTCTTTCAACAGGAGTTCCCGTAGCTCTGCTTGGAGCGCAATACACTGTTCTCGGGATGACAGGCGTGTCTCCTGTACCCCGTTGAACTGTGGGGGGGGTCAGCCTGCTCATCCATCTGTCCATCAGACACACGCGCTGCCACTCCGAGAAACACTGAGAGCGGGCGCACATGTTCGAGATGTATTGTGGTCGTCATGAGCCCTCGCCGCCGCTGCCCGTGAGGCAACCCAAGGTGCGTGTAGGTCATAGCTAAGGATATACCCCGTCTTACATGAGGGACAATCACGGACACAGTTATTGCTCATGACTCAAATTTCCTGTGCTTCAGTACTGTGCTGGTTGCTGAAGAAAAGAGGGAGCAGATTGCCGGGCCCCCTTCCTATGTATACAGGAAGGGGGCCCGAGGGTGGGGCCCACCTTGCGGGTGGGCGTGGACTACAAGTGTTACAGTGCTGCGCGGGGGCGCAGAGGGATAATAGCGATAGCCTTAGAGGGCGAAGCCATATACGAAATAGAAGTGGTGAGTGAGTCATTGTAATATGACTAAGGATCTTGCCTACGACTGTTTCCGGTATTGTTTATGATGGATATACTTTGTTATACACACATTCCTTCACATTTAAATTTAAATGTACATTCAAGTATTTCATGAGGCCTTCTAAAATGTTTTTAAATATAACTAGGGTTCTAGTTGAAGAGTTTGTAAATTAACATGAACCCAAACTGTTGCCTGGCAACCAGGGCCGTATCCAGGACTGCCTAAATACCGAGGTCCAAACATGTTAGGGGGTTCGGGGGATACCCCCCAAGATTTTTGGGATTTTCATGATCTAGTTAGGTGCTTTTGAAGTCCTGTGGGGGGTCACACATTGGATAATATATTGATTTCTAACCATGTCAGTGGGCTGAAAATGTCAGCATAAATTATTTTTGAAAGTGTAATACATAAGAATCAGTTGATTGTTACTATTAATGATCTGGACCTGCAGAAGAGGTTACAATGATCACAAAACATTGTCAACATTCATTTTTCATGTCACTCTCCTTTCCATAACCTGCACCCTCTCTTCCATCTTCTTGAGTCTCTCTGTCTTCTTCCTGTTCATTACTCTCTCTCTCCTCTACTCTTTCTCTTTGTTCAATCTCTCCCTCGTTGTTCACTTGTCGCTCCTGCCAGTGAATCAAAAGCAATTCAGCCATTTAGCATCGTCAGTAAATGGAAGTACTACGAAGAACCCCGTTTAGTGCAATTATTTCACAAGTTTTGTTATACACAGCTCGGAAAATATTACCAAGGTCCGGACCTCGGTGACCTCAGTGGTGGATACGGCCATGCTGGCAACGCAATCGCACAACGTTACGTCCGTTAATTCCACAACCACACACATGGATTAACATCGATTTAATACATTAATGTAGCCTTTGTTTCTGCTCAAAGAGGTGTCGACCAGCCTCAAGAAAACAAGAAAATCGGCTAAATCGAGTGTGACTATTAAAAAATAAATCATTATTATATTAATATTGACAATAACAACCGACCGTCGTGGTAGAGCATTTGCGGGTATTTCTCCACTGGTTGGACCATGTTAACAATACCGTGTAACTGTCACGTTTGAAGGGACGAAATCGTGACACCTTCACGTCTCCCAGCATGGTAAATCGTCACATGTTCACGTCTTGCCGTGATACCGGGTGGGCGTATCATATGCACGCAAAACTCGGCCTCAGAACTCAATGGGAATGGTTAGCGTATCATATGCACGCAAAATCGGACTTCTGTGTATCTATTGCACGCATTTCCAATTTTTAAAGTCGTGTCATTTGTACGCAGACTGAAGTGAGGTTGGTTGTATAGTTCAGTGTACTGTTTAAGTTGAAAGCTTTTGTTTGTGTGTAAACGATTTGAAAAATTCAAATAAAACAATTAAATAAAATAAATTCCATACCTCCCCATAACCTGAACTGGCAACCCACCAGAAACAAACAATTATTTATTTTAGGCCTCAGCAGAGACTCAGCGATCCTCCTCATCAGTTACGCCTCGTCTTGGTGACCTGAACAGAACACACAGGAGAGACAGTATGAACACATCAGAACATAATAAGAACATATTCAAATCAGTATTTCAGAATATTATATAATTGAAGCCGTTAATGTCATTATACATGTAAAATGAAAAGAGAAGAGAGATCAAACGTTCATAAAAACATACAAATGAAATAAAAAGATAGACAACATACAACAACAAAGACCCTCAGCATCCATACTAATGTACAAGAACAAAGTGCAGGACTTATATTCAGTTGTAGGCAGAATAGGAATATGTATAAATGATATATATTGCATGCCAGTGGCGAGCCGTCAGGGCCCCCTAGGCCCTCTGTGAGGGCCTAAGATATTCTAAAAATTCATATTTGAAATTTTTTTAAATTTTTTTTAAAAAAAATATGTATTTTTTTTATATATATTTTTTGTTATATTTTTCATTAGTTTTACCAAAAATAACTTGATTCAATTGTATTGAAAATAATATTTCCAAAGAAATAAATCCTTCAAATCTGCCTGTTCAGTTTATGTTGGAATGTGAAGGGTTAAATGCCGTCTCTGCGAGTTATGTGAAGACGGGAGAGCTTGTTGGTCCCTCTCTACATTCACAGAGGGCCAGCTATAGTAACTCAACAAGAGAGTAATGTCAAATGACAGTACAATTGACCAATCATATCTTCCCTCTAAATGGGCGGGCTTTATTTTCGCGGACTTTATGACAAGTTCCGCCCGCTGTGAGGTCTATGGAAGTGGTGCAGTGACGCGTCCTAAAACCCGGAAGTAAGCTTCGCTCGGATTCCCTCGACAGAAAACATTGGGATTTCTCCATAGGGTTTTGGGAAATAGCTCGAAATAAGGTCTGTGGAAAACGAACCTGTTAGATAAATGCACGTTTTGTTCAGCCGGATAATATCCACATGTCTACCCTACTTTTATTATTTTCTAATCATAAATCTAATCGATAGATTTATGATCGACAGATTTATGATCAGCATATAAGTTTGTTCATGATGGCTCACTTCAGTGATAGTGATGACATCGTTGCGAAATGATTAACCGAGTCATTTTCAAGATTGAGTTACAATGATCAATTGTGGGCGGGGGGCAGAGGGCCAGAGAGTATAAAAGTCACGGTTCGCCACTGTTGCATGAATGGGTTAATGTGCAGGGGAGGAAGACTGAGGGGTCATAGAGCCAGAGTTCAGTGCAGTGATTGCTCTGGGGGAGAAACTGTCTTTAGTCTGTTTGTCTTTGTTTTAATGCACCTGTAGCGCCCCCTGGAGGGCAGCAGGTCCAACAGATCCAACAGGTCCAACAGGTGAACACCAGGGTGGGAACTGCCCTTTACAATGTTTGTGTCTTTATTAGCCACTTTCACACCAAGTACTTTGCCGTACTTAGTGCTCAGCACTTAGTGCCCCCAGCGCGTTCACACCGGAATAAGTTCCCTGAGGGAAGATTACGCAAATGAAGCCGCTGACGTCACTTCGTCTTCTTCTGCTTTGGGTCATTTCTACGATCAGACTAGGGCTGGGTCATATACTGACATAACTCAAAGACTAAAGGATCATGATAGGTTTTGTAGTTTTAGCAAAGAAATCTAAGACCCAGGCTCCTCTGCATTTTTAAATATACTTAAAAAGAAACATGTGTACGTAAATGCTGGAATAAGTCAACTGTATATATGTTAAAACGAGTGAGAGCACAATGTAGAAATGGACAATTAAATACTGTACAGGACAATAAAATATTCTATAATGTAATAATATCAGTATTGTAATAAGAGATTAGGTTCTGTATCCTCAAAACTTCTTCTGGAGGGGTGATTCTTGTATCGCCCAAGTAAGCAACTGATATAACCAGGACCAGTCTCTGCAGGCGCCATTCTAACAACAAAGACAATGGCGAGCGTGAGCACTACCCCAAGATTCAACCCTATCTCGGTGAAATCTCTCATCCAAGAGCCATTTGAGAGAAGAAGTTTGGCTGACAATCTTCAGGTGGAAACAGCAGGATAGTGAGAAAGGGAAGCCGTATGTGCGAGGCTTCTCTCGTAGCTGGTACACCAGAAAGGCCTGGCTAGCTGGATGCAGTCATGCTAATGCCTTATTTTGCTTTCCTTGCTTGGTTTTTAAAACAACGGGGACAGATGCAGCATGGACAACAACTGGAGTGAGGGATATGAAGCACCTATCTGAGAAAGTGAGGAAGCATGAGAACACCAGAGCACACATGGACAATGCTATGAAGCTAGCCACGCTAGGCAGAGTGAACATTGCTACGCAGCTGGATGAGGGGCACAGGATTGCGGTGAGGAAGCACAATGAGGAGGTGGACAAAAACAGGCATATTCTATGCAAAATAATCGATTTTGTGAAGTTTTGTGGGGCTTTTGAGTTGGTTTTGCGTGGGCATTTGTGGAGTCTATTTTTATATAACATTACAAGACTGATTCTTATTATTACATTATATGCCTATTGTGCTCATGAGATTGCTATGACTATAGAATAAATAGACACAATCACTAATCCCAGGTTCTGATGGGTTAGATACCAACGAAGGGAATAGTCAGAAGAAAGTTTTCAGCTTGCAATAGAAAGTAGCAGAAGCCAGATGCAGGCACTGTGGAAACAATGAGTTATTGAGGCTATGGCCTTGGCCGCCTTGGGATAGCTCCGCGACCACGCATAGCTGGGAATCAGTATAACCAAGATTACATTTTTCTGTAGAAGCTTCATCAAAACAAATTACGTATGATGGTGCCAGAGTAGGGAGGGACTTCCACAGGCCGGCCGAATGCTGATTGGAAGATTCTATCTAAGTCTGTGCACCAACCAAAGAGAACCAAGTCTAAACCACGGTATCTCTTCAGCTAGTCTTGACCAATCATAAATGTGATGAGTCCTTGGACAAGTAAAATATATATTTTGCTCTCTTTACAATAAATTAAACTTAGAAGTTGTCTGTCTTTTCTGGAATTCTGAACCCAACAAAATGGTGACCTACGACGTGATTCCAAAAAGACGATTGGGAACTCCCGTCTTCCAGTCCGAGGGACTGAAGGACGGTGGAGACCTCCTCCGGATTCCTATCAATACTCACAGGGCCAAAATCAAAGGTAAGCAGAAGCCTGTTGTTAATACCAAAATTCTGCATAGGTAGAATAGGACTGTTGCACATGTGCACAAGTGTGCACATGGTTTAGGTGTCCGGGACCCTAAGAAGAATTAAAGATGAGAGTCTGGGACCTTATAGAAGTGTTAAAGATAAGAGTCTAGGACTTTATAGAAGAATTAAAGATAAAGAGTCTGGGACCTTATAGAAGTGTTAAAGATAAGAGTCTAGGACTTTATAGAAGAATTAAAGATAAAGAGTCTGGGACCTTATAGAAGTGTTAAAGATAAGAGTCTAGGACTTTATAGAAGAATTAAAGATAAAGAGTCTGGGACCTTATCAGAAAAGAGATTAAATCCTCTGCCGTGAGGCTCCACCGCCGTGTGGAGGCTGTGGTCAGAGAGAAAACATGATTGGATTCAAAGTAAGATATTTATAGTAAGTGAAGACTTTTTACGGAGAGCCGGTCAAGGACGGCATATATTAAAAAGGTGATTACGTTAAGTGAGTGATGACAGCTTAATTGTCTCATTCCTTCCTATGAACTTACTATAATATCCTAAAAATTGTGGCGGGGACAATTTAGGACATGACAGAAAATATAGCATTTGGTTGCTAAAAATACTTTTTACAGGGAGGCTGTGGCGCAGTGGAATAGTGCATTGGCTCTGAGACTTGGGGCCTCATTTCTAAAGGGATATACGCTCAAAAAATGGCGTACGCCAGTTTCTACGCAATGTTTGCAATTTACAAAATACTAACTTGACGGGAAAACGTGCGGTCCTCCACGCAAACTCTGACCCATGCGTACGCACTAAGCACAAAAACGGGAGAGACGAGAAACTGCGACACCGCGTTGGCAGAAGGAAGAATGGAGAGAAATATGTGGAAATAATACCAAAAAAATAGGTACAGAAATTTCCCGACATTTTCCGATTCACCAAACATTGCGCACCGGCGTAGGAAGTGCACAGCAGCACTTCCTACGCCGGTTTCCCTTTATAAATCACAACCGACTCGAAATGCGGTGCAGCTTTTGCGGGCTTCACGTAACGCCCATATTTGCCTATAAATAGTCAAAGAAACGCCCATTCATTCATTCATTCATTCTGACTGACTGCAGGAAGGAGATAGCAGGAAATGACGACAGAACAGCTAAAACAGACGTCTCACACCGTGTCAGATTGTGGTTATTTTGGGGAGGTGGAGATAAATCATATTGTTTGGTGGATGCAGTTTGAACCAGAGTAGCAGCATGGAGGTCGGATCATCACCAAAATAAGTGGTCCGAAAAAGGTTAATGACAAAAAGAATACACATAGCCTTCCTCAGGCAGTGTGTTTGTACCGGGGACAGGAGACCCCCCCCTGATGAGAGACTGTAAGAAATGAACGGGGAATCCCTCCGGAGTGGAGTCATGACGACTGGATCTGAATTATGTTTTTGTATTTGGTGGTTTGTGTTCCAGCTGTCGATCAGCTGTGCGCAGCGTCTCCACTGCAGCCCCCCCCCCCCGCAGCAACTCTATATCCACCAGTTAAAGGAAATACAACTAATGTGTTGTGTTATATCAACACATCCTCACTCCCAGGTCGGCCTATGTTGACGTTATGTCAAGTCCTGTGTCGGCTTTTTCCAACGCAAGGGGGGGGGCCTTAGCGTCCATTTCCAACGCAAGGGGGGGCCCTTAGCGTCCATTTTTAGCTTTCCGGGATGTCCATATGCTTCTATGGACGCTCATGGAAGCACGGCGTTCGTTTGTGTCGACTGCCCTTAAAGGCAATGTGAGCGTGCATTCCCATTGGATAACGGAGAATTGTACACCCGGAAGTAAGTATTCCCCTTACTGTCGATTGATTTTACAGTGATATCTGCACTACTCATCGACTAAAAAACACCAGATTATCCTTGTTAATTACACAACATTGATTGGTTTAAATTGTGTGCAATGCTTTTGTATATTTCCCCTTCGATTCGGAGAAACAAATATTTTTTCGGAGTAAAGGATGGCAGAAGACACTACACTACCCAGAATCCCCAGCTATCGTTTGGACTACACCATGTGCTCTGTTTGACAAACCCCGTGATAGTCCTCAAGCTCTGTGATTGGAGAGTGTGCTCCGAGGGTTACGCCGAGCCTCGAACAGCACTTGAAATGGGATGAAACCACGGCAGACTGTCCAAAACTGGATTTGAACGGGTCCACCGCGTCCCCCCCTCCCCCGCCCCGTCCCCAGAACTACACATGCTGGCTATTCTGTTTCGCAACATGTTCTCTGTCTATCGCACGTCTCTACTGGGAATTGTAGTTTTAAAAGACGTTTTCGTATTTCCCATAATAAGAAGTTGCCAGTATTAAACTGTGTACATCCCTGGAGGTTTAGCGGATAGGAAACACTCACATTTAAAACATGTAATTAATAAATGGGTGAAAATTGCTTGTGCCCATAATGGGCAGCATTACTATATATACACCAACCCAGTCTCACGGCATTTCATGTTCACCAACACGATTTTTAATCTATTGATTCGTGTTCCCCAACACGATTTGCCCCTTTTTTTCGTGTTGCACAGCACGATTTTAAAGGCAATGTATTTCTATTGCCTGCAGCACGTCTTTTTCTCCAGTCGGGTCGAGGAAGACCTGAAGCTGTGTGGTTCATAAAAACATGTTCTTACTCAATATCAAGCCACAATTATTGCTTTTATTTTAAATCGTATAATTTCGGACTTTTGTTGCCGTCTGTGAGGAAAATAAATGGGGCTCAGAGCCTCAGGATACTGAAATCTGTATTTTTTAAATATTGTTTTCCTTCTAATTTGTTATTCTTTTCAAAATAACACACTGTTATTTACTCACCAATAACACACAATTATCCTTCCTTTTATTTATTGGTTTAATTCAATAATCTCTGGCTTTTTTGGCGTCCGTCAGGAACTGAATTTCAAAATAAAATAACCGGAAACAGACGTAGGCCTATAAGGGACATTTCGAGCGTCATTGCGATTGTCAACCTTTCTGAGTTTAGGATGGCCGAAGACACTACACTACCCATAATCCCCAGCTATCGTTTAGGACTACAGTCCCACGTAAGGTTACGCAGAGCGTCAAACAGCTGTGTGAAATGGAACGAAACCACGCCAGACTATCCAAAACTGGAATCGAACGCCCCCCCCAGAACTACACATGCTGGCTATTGTGTTTCGCCAAATGTTCTATGGGACGTCTCTACTGAACGTTTTCGTTTTCCCACAATTAGAAGTTGCCAGTATTAAACACATTGGTGTTATCAAATATAAAACTATTATATATTATTTATTATAATTAATAAATGGGTGAAAATCGCTATATATACCCACATGACAGCTCATTGTTACTTTGTAATTCTACTCCACTACAATTCAGAGGTTAACCTGGTATTTTTACTCCACTGCATTTATTTGAGTTACTTTGCAGATTCTGATTAATTATGTGAAATATAAACAACCCTTAAATCAGACTTTAGTTACACCTGAGTAAAATTCAGGTAAGGTGATTGTCCAGTGCCAACAATCAGGAGAGATATTTGATAGTTGGTGCTTGAGAAGACTAAACATGTATCTGCAATTGACATGAATGGAAACGAGTAATAAAGTATATTCATTACTCGTTATATATCGATATATATCTCTACTAATAGTTAATTAAAGACTGTATATTATGGCTATTTTGCACATCCCTTTCAAGATTTTCAAAGGTTTATTGACATATCATATACACAACTACGGTGTAGTTATGCAATGAATGAAACACTTGGGTCACAGGTTCCTCAACAGTGCATTACAAGACATCTATCAATATGTGTGTACCTCCACCATTAAACTGTCATATTCTGCACATTTATTATTCTATCTACATAAGAGTATAATTCATATGTATAATATCAGTTAAAATAAGTGCTTCAACATAGTTAACATTGCAGGAAAGCAATATATTAGACGTTAAGTACTTTGTCAGGCTTAATATTTATCTGTAGATAGATACCCCCAACGTTTTTTTCTTATTTAAAAGAAGACCTTAATCTGTTATTTAATGTTTAAATAAAGGTTAATTCGTTTTTCTGTTTTGCACCTCCTCCTATTAATATCTTTGTACATGCTGCACTAAACTGTTTTATTGTAGAGATCACTTTATAGTATCTTCTTGATTTTTTATATTCTATATTTCTATATTTGTATGTACTCTTAATATTTTTTTAATCAAACACAATAATTCAATAACGTGCTTTAACCACTAGGTGCACACAAGGTACACAAATGTTTTCCGGATTTCATATCATATA
This sequence comes from Gymnodraco acuticeps, assembly GCF_902827175.1. Lineage (NCBI taxonomy): Eukaryota > Metazoa > Chordata > Actinopteri > Perciformes > Bathydraconidae > Gymnodraco > Gymnodraco acuticeps. Next base: position 101,875 of record NW_022990177.1, on the reverse strand, counting down.
AACACCAAATCCCAGCATGCATTGCGGCTAAAACATCCAATAAGCGAGCTTAAAACCATACTCTGAGGATCTTGGGTAATGCCTATGTCCGGTTATTTTTATTTTGAAATTCAGTTCCTGACGGACGCCAAAAAAGCCCGAGATTATGGAATTAAACCAATAAATAAAAGCAAGGATAATTGTGTATTATTGGTGAGTAAATAACAGTGTGTTATTTTGAAAAGAATAACAAATTAGAAGGAAAAAAAGATTTAAAAAATACAGATTCCAGTATCCTGAGGCTCTGAGCCCCATTTATTTCCCTCACAGACTGCAACAAAAGTCCGAAATTATACGATTTAAAATAAAAGCAATAATTGTGGCTTGATATTGAGTAAGAACATGTTTTTATGAACCACACAGCTTCAGGTCTTCCTCGACCCGACCGGAGAAAAAGACGTGCTGCAAGCAGTAGAAATACATTGCTTTTAAAATTGTGTTGGTGAACACGAAATGCCGTGAGACTGGGTTGTATACACACATGCCAGCTAAGGTCAGAAGAGCTTTATTTAACAGCTGGTCTTATGTTTGTGACCCCTGTTGTTAATTGATAACATTACATTAATTGATAAGCCTGAAACATGCACTTGTCAAGGTTCAGAGGCACATTTTGCAAATAGTAACAGTAGCCATCGATCATCTTAAGATAAGATACTTTATTGATCCCAAGTTGGAAACATTTGCGTTACATCAGCATGTGTAACAGTTGTAAATATGCAGTGGTGTTTATTTGTAAATCATTTAGTATAATCACACAAATTCTGTGTTTTATATTCAACAATTCTGTGTTCTTTATTTATTGATTGTTCAATACCTGACAAGGCCGGAGATGAAATATCTACATACATCTTATAAGAGTATAATACATTATGTATAATATCAGTTAAAATAAGTGCTTCAACATAGTTAACATTGCTGGAGGTATGCACAAATATTGATAGATGTCTTGCAATGCACTATTGAGGAACCTGCGACCCAAGTTTTTCATTCAATGCAGAACTACACCATAGTTGTGTAGGCCTATATGATATGTCAATAAACCTTAGAACATTTTGAAATCTTGAAAGGGATGTGCAAAATAGTCATTATATACAGTCTTCAATTAACTATTAGTAGAGAATAACGAGTAATGAATATACTTTATAGGGACCCTATTAATATCTAATAATAAAAATAATGAAATTCAATAACATGCTTTAACCACTAGGTGTCCCTTTATATCAGCTGTGCACCTTTATGGTGTAAATACAGCCTATCTACCAATTGGATCAAATATAAAAGTCAGCCGAATTAGTGTTGATACTGCAAGGAGACGTATTGTGTGAAAAGAAATGTAAGATGTTGTTTAATGGCTGATATATTTATGATCCACCTCACGTTTTCAGTTCCTCATGTTTGTCTAGAAGTCTTCTCATCAGGGCTCTATAAATACAGAACTACGGCAGATATGTAATATTTAATGCAGCCGAACCGTGTATTACAATGCCGGTATGTGATGACTTCCAAAGAGAAAAGCAAGCACACTCGGAATAAAGTATTTTTTAAAAAATTTTTTAATTTTCTGGTCTGTTTCCGGTATTTGTTAATGACGATGTGCTGTGAGATGTGAGACTGGAATTGCACAGGGGAAAATAACGTATCTTTAGATGCGGATTTTGTTAAACTAATATGTTTGCGCTGTGGACCAACACTATACATTGACGGGGAAGGGGGTAGCAATAAAGATAACACCATTAAACAGTTACACAACATAACAGAAATAATATCGATAGCAGTGTCCCTAGCAACCACCTTGGTAACAATGAAAACGTTCTCTGGACGCAATTTCCTGAAGTAATCTTCGTAATAACTAGCAAACTAAAGATCATGTACATCCACTGCACACATAATCTGAAATAACAACTCATATTTCTCGCATCAAATGACATCAAAACGCATTTTAATGGCCAAACTAACTTTAAAATAGTCATTTTCTCAGATTGAGGAGGAACAATGCGGATTCCGTCCTGGTCGTGGAACGACGGATCAGCTTTTTACTCTCGCAAGGATCCTGGAGGGGGCCTGGGAGTACGCTTATCCGGTCTACATGTGTTTTGTAGACTTGGAGAAGGCGTATGACCGAGTTCCCAGGGAGTTACTGTGGGAGGTGCTGCGGGAGTATGGGGTGAGGGGGTCTCTACTCAGGGCCATCCAATCTCTGTACTCCCAAAGCGAGAGCTGTGTCCGGGTCCTCGGCAGTAAGTCGGACACATTTCCGGTGAGGGTTGGCCTCCGCCAGGGCTGCGCTTTGTCACCAATCCTGTTTGTAATATACATGGATCGGATTTCGAGGCGTAGTCGTGGGGGAGGGGGTCTGCAGTTCGGTGGACTAAGGATTGCACCACTGCTTTTGCAGATGATGTGGTTCTAATGGCTTCATCGGTCTGCGATCTTCAGCACTCACTGGATCGGTTCGCAACCGAGTGTGAAGCGGCTGGGATGAGGATCAGCACCTCCAAATCTGAGGCCATGGTTCTCAGCAGGAAACCGATGGACTGTCCACTTCAAGTAGGGAATGAGTCCTTACCCCAAGTGAAGGAGTTCAAGTATCTCGGGGTCTTGTTCTCGAGTGAGGGAACAATGGAGCGTGAGATGGGCCGGAGAATCGGAGCAGCGGGAGCGGTACTGCAGTCGCTTTACCGCACCGTTGTGACGAAAAGGGAGCTGAGCCAGAAGGCAAAGCTCTCTGTCTACCGGGTCATTTTCGTTCCTACCCTCACCTATGGTCATGAAGGATGGGTCATGACCGAAAGAACGAGATCGCGGATACAAGCGGCCGAGATGGGTTTTCTCCGCAGGGTGGCTGGTGTCTCCCTTAGGGATAAGGTGAGAAGTTCGGTCATCAGGGAGGGACTCGGAGTTGAGCCGCTCCTCCTTCACGTCGAAAGGAGCCAGTTGAGGTGGTTCGGGCACCTAGTTAGGATGCCACCTGGGCGCCTCCCTAGGGAGGTGTTCCAGGCACGTCCAGCTGGGAAGAGACCGAGGGGTAGACCTAGGACCAGGTGGAGGGGTTATATCTCTTCGCTGGCCTGGGAGCGCCTTGGGATCCCCCAGTCAGAGCTGGTTCATGTCGCCAGGGAAAAGAAAGTTTGGGGCTCTCTGCTGGAACTGCTACCCCCGCGACCCGACCACGGATAAGCGGGAGAAGATGGATGGATGGATTTTCCATAAAACGAAGTTCGCCATGTTTTTTTTTTCTGTAGGGAGAAATTTGAAGATCACGTGACGTCAAACAGAGCACATGGTGTAGTCCACAGGGGACTTGACATAACGTCAACATAGGCCGACCTGGGAGTGAGGATGTGTTGGTTATATTAGCTGTACAATTGACCACATATGGTGTTCTTAGCTTCCATACCTCCTGTGTTTTACGAGCGACTTGTCAAGTCTTGGCAAACGGCATAAAACACGATTAAACATGTTAGTATATAAAACCATGCTCGTATCTACAACCTATAGAAAAGCAACACGAAGTCAGTTTAGATGTAATTCTGTCCTCCTGCTCACCGCATCATTTATGAGAATACATTTCATAACATTAACACAACACATTCGAGGTGGTTTTAAATAACATATCCGTATTTATTTCTCCAAGTTGTGTTTTTGTGTGCACTGAGGAGTCTCAAACAGGCGTTTGTTTAATCATTTTAAGATTGGCTTTAATCAATTTGTGAAAATGAATTCTTCATATCTGATAAATGAGAGGTAACGTTTTGTTTATGGTATTATTTCCACATATTTCTCTCCATTCTTCCTTCTGCCAACGCGGTGTCGCAGTTTCTAGTCTCTCCCGTTGATGTGCTTAGTGCGTACGCATGGGTTAGAGTTTGCGTGGAGGACCGCACGTTTTCCCGTCCAGTTAGTATTTTATAAATATCAAACATTGCGTAGAAACTGGCGTACGCCATTTTTTGAGCGTATATTCCTTTATAAATGAGGCCCCTGGAGAGTGATATAGTGGAACTAGAAACAATAAGTGAGACCACAGGAGATCGAGGATATATTCAGATCCTCAAAGAGAAAAAAATGGCTTTAGCCAACCTGCTGGACGTTAAAGTTCAGGGTGCACTAGTCAGGTCCCGGTTCCTCAACACCAATGAGATGGATGCTCCCACTAGCTTCTTCTTCGGCCTGGAGAGGAAGAATGGGCAGAGGCGAGTGATCCACTCACTGCTGTTAGACACAGGGCAGGAAATAACAGAGCCAAGCCAGATCAGGAGGCGAGCTGTGAGCTTTTATTCCACCCTCTAGACAAGCGTATGAGGAGGGGGAAACTCTGTCCGAGGGGTTCTGCAACGAACTACCTCAGGTCTCTGAGGAGACCGACTCACAGCTCGAAGGGCCGTTAACGATCCAGGAGCTGCAGACCGCCCTGCAAGGCATGGACGGCGGGCTCCTAGCATGGATGGCCTCTCCGTAGAGTTTTATAAAGTCTACTGGGACGTCTTGTCACATGACCTTTTAGACGTTTTGAATGAAAGTCTGGAAAGTCTGTGCTCTGTCTGGCATGCTCTATGCACTCTCCCTAGAACCCCTCCTCAACAAAATACGCTCCAAACTGCAAGGGCTGTTGTTACCTGGTTTTAGTGGAGGCATGGTTTTATCAGCATATGCAGATGATATCATTGTTTTTATTAGAGACCAAAAAGATAAAGACATTTTAGTTAACATCGTGAGGGAGTTTAGTTCAGCATCGGCAGCGAGGGTGAATTGGAGGAAAAGTGAGGCCCTCGCTGTCGGTGAGTGGGGTGGCGGTCTCCCAGTTCTTCCCCAGAACATGACATGGAAAAAAGATGGGCGAAAGTACCTGGGTGTGTTCCTGGGTAATACAAGTACAGTCCTGAAGAACTGGGAGGACGTCATAGGAAAGATAGAGGGAAAGCTGTCCAAGTGGAGGTGGCTGCTCCCTCAGATGTCTTTTTAAAGGTAGAGTGTTGGTTACAAACAACCTTGTGGCATCCCAACTGTGGCACCGTCTTACCTGTGTGGACCCTCCCTCAGGCTTACCTGTGTGGACCCTCCCTCAGGCTTATCTGTGTGGACCCTCCCTCAGTCTTACCTGTGTGGACCCTCCCTCAGGCTTACCTGTGTGGACCCTCCCTCAGTCTTACCTGTGTGGACCCTCCCTCAGGCTTACCTGTGTGGCCCCTCCCTCAGGCTTACCTGTGTGGACCCTCCCTCAGGCTTACCTGTGTGGACCCTCCCTCAGTCTTACCTGTGTGGACCCTCCCTCAGGCTTACCTGTGTGGACCCTCCCTCAGGCTTACCTGTGTGGACCCTCCCTCAGGCTTACCTGTGTGGACCCTCCCTCAGGCTTACCTGTGTGGACCCTCCCTCAGGCTTACTAGCCCATATACAAAATAAGTTGGTAGATTTATTTTGGGAGGGTCTACACTGGGTGCCACAGGGGGTGCTGTTGTTATCCAGAGAGGAGGGGGGACAGGGCCTGATCCACCTGGCCAGCCGAACAGCCACTTCTAGGATACAGCTCTCATAGAGGTATCTGACCGGCACGGCTGATTTGGTGTGGAGAGATGTGTTTTTAACTGATTTAAACATGTTAAAGTGAAGTGGGTTGCCTCCTTTTTATCAGGGTGTTTTTAAATCTTGGGCCCTTTGTAACCATGAAAGGTGTCCAAAGACTGACTCTCTGTACTGGTTGTTGAAAGAGCCTCTGATTCACAAAGCCAGGTTGGACATCAGTTGCAGCGAAACGCCCGGACTGGCAGTGGCGCTGTGCCGATCCAAGACCCTGTGCCTTCAGCAGCTGGTGGGGCCGGAGCTGAGCGATGCCCGGGCCTTGGGCTCTCTGCTGGGTCTGCACTCTGTCCGGGTGGCCGAGAGGATCCTACAACTCTGGAGCCAGATCCTCTCCCCTGATGACAAAAGACTGTTAAGGAGCTACGGAGAGGGAAGAGCCAAGCCGGACCCAGCAGACCCCTTCCCGGAGATCTACCGGAGCCCAGGGCTCGGAGAACTGACCAAGGTCGCAAACCAAGGACAAATGACTATCCACAAAGCTGACAAGAAAACACTATACATGAACATTGTAAAGACGACCAACAAAAATGAACTGAAGGACAGGGCCTCCACTGTGTGGAGCACCAGGCTGGATGCAGGAGGCGGACCAGGCCCACAGTGGAGAGTTTTATACAAACCTCCCATTAAAAAACGTACTGCCGACCTCCAGTGGAGAATTTTACACGGTGCCATCGCCTGTAATTCTTTTATCTCCATTATTAATCCTGCTGTTTTTAACAAGTGTCCATTTTGTGGTTTTAGAGAGACTGTTTTCCATGTTCTCACAGAGTGCAAGAGACTCACGGGTTTCTTCTCTCTTTTAACATTGGTTTTTAGTCTTTTTAGTATAGCTTTTACCGAGTGTTTTTATCATGGGGGCTCCATATAAAAAGACGAGCAAGGAAAAGTGGCAGCTCCTGAATTTCCTCTCTGGCGAAGCAAAAATGGCCATTTATTTAAGCAGGAGAAACAGGGTTGAAAATAAGAAAGGGGAAGAGGCAAAAGCGATCTGGCTGTGTAACATCAGAGCCAGACTCTGGCTGGAGCATCGTTTTTATAAACACATTGGAGACTTGGACGCTTTTAAACAGCGTTGGTGTTATGAGGATATTGTGTGTTCTGTTGTGGATGAGGATTTGCACTTTGCACACATTTTTATGACATAGGTTTTAATGTATTATTTCAAGTGATTCGTTTTTTATTGCACAATGAAGCACTTTATTTGAAGAATGTATAATTGATCGATGTAAATAAAGTGTTTTTGCAAAAGTCAAAAAGTCTTCTTCTTCTTCAAAATCATAATTGACTTCAATGAGACGCAAAACTTCCCAAAACTTTTTTATATATTTCCGTCCACACATCAACCTGTACTGCATGTTGCATTTCTTTGTGTCTATGTGTATCAATCTGTTTCATACTACAGAGCGAGCTGCATGCTGTTATCTTTGCTGGGTTTAACATCCCATCAGCCTCCTGTCAGCTGCTGGTTCAAACCTGCACCATGCTGCCCTCTGGTGGCTGCTCACACAAGCTGCTCAGGGACAACTGCACACAGCCTGACATCACAGACAATACCCATGATACACTTTAGGATCCACATCCAAGGACCGGGACTCTAACAACGACCTATCTTATTGGGGAAAGAGAAGCAACACAAAATCAGATGCAGATAATCAAATAATGTGTTTAATGACAAAATGACAAAACACTAAGTAAATGGATGCAAACAAATGAACCTTTTAATTAACAAAGAAACACAGAGCCAAGATGGGAGCAACAGAGGACCACTTAGAGTTATATTGGATGAATATTAAGCACACAAAACTTCACTGAATCTCGCGGTTAAATAATTAACAACCAAACAGCACTCACTGCAGTGACATTAGCATAAAGCTCTCTGAGCAGGGTCGGTCAAAGTAGTGTTGACCCAGTCTAATGACAAACAAATGACTACACCCAATGACCAGGTTAACATGTGTGGCGTCTGACATCGATTCAGCGCCCTGACTGCCGGCTGTCCTCAGCTTATATGGGCAACAACAGCAAGTCGTCCATCTTTGGTAGAGTAAAGTAATCTGACAGACAGCAAGTCTCCTCGCTCTGCTTCACTTAATGCACTGAAGGAGGAAGCAGCCTCTGCAGTTACCAGCGTGTTGTTGTTCATACCTGAAGATATAAAAGTGAGGGAACCATCACATACCTTGAGAGGGAGCAGCTGGCTGCGTTTGAGAGCAGGAAGGAAGGGAACAGGCTTTACTGCACAAAGAGGAGCAGTGTGTGTCATCTGTCGATTACAACATGCAATAAGTAACTGACGTAAAATGCTAACTGTTACAACAATATTAACAATCAATAATGTCATATATTATAATATAGCACATATGAAATACATTTTCCTGCTAAATTAGTCCCCTTACTTTTGATACTTTAATAGTGAGAGTAAGTGTGGTTTTAAATGCATTTACTCGTAAAGGAGTCTTTGGCATTAATTGTGCCCAGATGGAAGGCTGACAGGCAGGTAGGCCGTCCAGTTACCTTAGCCGGCTCAGATGATTGGTCGTGCTTTCTACAGCGCCACGGCTTCAAAGCACTTCAGATATTCATTGCTATCGGATGTTAAGAGCATTCCATGGAATATAACAACAAGTGTATCTCGAGCCGGTTTCTCAAACTCACCTACCCCACCTTTAAGTGAGGTTTTAAATGCATTTACTTGTGAAAGGAGTATTTGACATTAATGCTATTGGTACGTTTTCTGAAGTAAAGACTGAATACTTTTTGTCTGATCCTCCTCACAGTCTAAGTTTCTGTTATATAAGAACAAGGTCAACGTCTTCTTTAATATCAAATATGCCAAAAGGTGGCGCAGGAATGAGTTCTAAAACCAGCAAATGATTCAGCATGTTGGCACTTCCTGTGTCCTTGATATTTGTACATCGTGTTCTACGACATTGATCAGAAACCCTGCAGCACTGTAAATAAGGAGAGTTATCAAAAGTATTGTTGACATCATATCAAAGTATTATCACCAAAAGTAAAATAATAACGGCCAACATTAAAGAAGCAACTGGAAGATTTCAGAGAGAAGTATGATATCTGTAACTGAATATGTCATAACAGAGCTTAGAAACAAATGATCTCATTTATTTGATAGGGACAATTAATGACCATCTGTATAAAGCCTGATGCCAATGTATGTCCGTAGTCCCAAGCAGATAAAGAATACAGAACATGTACCAATATACAATCAAAAAAATACAATACACAAGTACAAAGAAAAATGAAATGCACTCCATGACGTTAGACGAGACCCCAGTTCTGGTTTTCCTTAAAGAGTAGTCCTACCTTGAGATCTCTTTAAATCAGATGGTGGTTCTAACAGAAGTATTAAGTAAGTAAGTAAAACTTTATTTATATAGCACCCTTCTCAACACGGATGTACAAAGTGCTTTACAGTACAGTACACAGGACACAATTCAAAGTACAACTATAACATGTAGAAAAAAACAGCAGCAGGTAATACATAGGATACAACATACGATAAAACAGCAATAAAAAGACAGCTACTAACTCACCTCCTCCAACGACCCAAAGGTGGGTATTCAGTGTGTTTGAGATGTTTAGGAAACTCACCAGAGATTCTGCTGTTTGTTGAGAAAAGCCTGAGATCGTTGATTCTCCTTCAGAGACACGGAGAAAGAGACTCATTAGCACAAATGCTGTCTCTGATAAACTGTTTATCTGAAGACGTGGCATTCAAGTACTGAACACAAAAAGAAGACGGACCGGATCACACCTGTGACGTGTCTTGTTATGAAGAATATTAAACCAATGTCAATACAATCTACAGCCAAAATCAGCAGAGCAGGAACGTCAGTAAACAAGTCTGAATGGATCTTTTAACAATAAATAAATGTTGTTATGCCTCAAATATTGTCTGACCTTTAACTTCTCGCTGCAAAGTAACTTGTACTCCATTTACTGAAGAACTGAAGTTCAGTTTAAAGACAATTTACTTTAGAGTCATACTTTATAACATTTTAGAAGAAAATATTTCATATTTTACTGCAGTCCATTATCAGACAGCTGTAAGTACTAGTGACTTTCAGATTCACATATAACACGCATTTGTTGAATGGACGTGATTGGGGGGGGGGCAACAAGCTGCTTCAGTGGGGTCCGTTCACACAGGCCAACATTGTGGCACAACTCTCATACCTCTTAAGAAATGATAAACGTGTCTCAATATAGCCTGTATAATATTTAACAAACTTAAACCATGACCTGAGTAACAAACGTTCACTTTATGTGTGCCTGGCCTGGTGTGTCAGGGCCTTAAGGCCGAAATCGGCCTTTCATTGCCACAGGCAGTCGGACAAAGAAATCACTCTGATTGGCTGTTCATTGATTGATTGATTGATTGAAAAGTGTATTAACAGCTTGTATATTGGGTACAGTACAGTACAGCTCAAAACATACAATTGTTAAGGGGATGCAGACCAGAGAAAGACTTTCATCTTGTTTACATCAGGGTCCCCCATTTCCAATTCATCATGTCATATAAGACATATAAGACATATTTGACATACAGATGGCTTATTTACAATTTACATACAGGTGGTTTTTTACATACAGATTGCTTATTTACAATTTTCATTTTAGATTTCGTTCTAATACATCCTAACCGGACATTTAAGACATACCAAGTCTACAGATATACAGTTCAGCTAGCGAATCAGTGCATGAGAAGCGAAACGGTTGCTTGAGAATGTCTTCCACAAGCAACTCTCCAATGGCTGATAGCTCCAGTGCCGCACCAAACAAGTTCTCGATGGACGAGAGTGAAAGTGGAACGCACACGCTATTTGTTGTTTGTTTATATCACGCAGTCTGTTCTTCTTCTCTGTTTTCCGGTTGTTGCCTCTTTTGAATGACGAATACACACTACCGCCGCCTGCTGGTAAGGAGAGTTATTGCCACTCACGCATGCGCAGTTCGTACGCGCTCGGCTGAAGTCTTTGCGATGTGTTCCAGTGCAACACATGGCCAAGACGCAGGAGAACACGGCGACGCAACAGTCGGCGTCGGCGAGTTATCTGGTGACTGCTTGGTGTGTCAGGGCCTTAAAGTGTAATGGAGGGGCAATGGGAAAATAAGTGCTGCAGAAGGAGCAGGTTTCTTTAAATCAATGCAGGTTTGTACCTGCTACCTGTTGCTACCAAGTAAAACTGCAAATACAGAAATATAATGTATGGTAGTTAAAAGTGTTGAGTGAGTGACACATTGTTCTTGTTACTGTCCCTAATATACAGCAGTTAATGTTAGCTTCACTCAACATGAGTGGCGTAACTATCAACGGTGCAGCCGACGGCCAGGGGCCCAGAGCCGGCCAGGGGCCCAGAGCCGGCCAGGGGCCCAGAGCCGGCCAGGGGCCCGTGCAAAACAACTACCGGAGGGACCGAGGATTCGAGGAGTCGAGGAGGGGAAATGAGTGAAATGAGAATGGTTCTTGGATGTGGATCCTAAAGTGTATCATGGGTATTGTCTGTGATGTCAGGCTGTATGCAGTTGGCCCTGAGCAGCTTGTGTGAGCAGCCACCAGAGGGCAGCATGGTGCAGGTTTGAACCAGCAGCTGACAGGAGGCTGATGGGATGTTAAACCCAGCAAAGATAACAGCATGCAGCTCGCTCTGTAGTATGAAACAGATTGATACACATAGACACAAAGAAATACAACATGCAGTACAGGTTGATGTGTGGATGGAAATATACACAAAGGATGCACTCTGTTTAGTGAAGGGATGTCTTGATTCATTTTGAGGTCCCTTTGAAGTAGTGGAGTAGTCTTGGGTCCATTATTCAAGTTTATGTGTCTGTTTATCTGCAGTCGCTTTCTGTCCGTTTGTAGTTATTTGATGTGAGGAGCCCCGATGCTTCGGCCAGACATCGCCATCAGCTGATGTTCGACATCATTTCTGCCGCAGATCTGCAATAAAAGGTGACATCAGGCGAGCTTACTTTGCTTTGGTTTTTATACGTCTCCTTTTAGTCGTTTTGCATCTATTTTCCTTTATTTATGTTGTTCCACGTGTTGTGGGGTTTTGCATCAACTTTGTCTTGTTGGCTCTCATTGTAATTGTTGCTTATTTCTTTCCCGTTGTTTTATGTTTCTTTGTGTTCGTTTAGAGTCAGTTTTCCATCAGTTTGCATCTTAGTATTGAGGTCTGTGTTTAATTCAGTAGTAATGGATTGTATTTGAGTGGTGAGTTTCTCTCTTTGGGGCGCTTTAAGTCGATATCTAAATAGCTTTACACCTCATGTTGTTGATGGTTTTGTTTGTGTCTCCTGGTTGTTGTTTTGCATCGATTGTATTTGTTCTGTATTTGTCTTTGTAGAGTTTCTGCATCCAGTTTTCTTGAGTGTGTGTGAGAGAATTAGAACTGAGAGATTTTAGCCTCTGCCGACCGTTAACATGCACTGAAACCTACATACCTCACTAGAGGAGAGCATGATAGGGTCTCTTTGACCCTTCTCTTGCGTTTGACTTCGTTTTTGATCATAAATATTGTGTTTCCATCCAATTGCCTCAAGACCTCATGTTATCCTCCACACTAGGCCTCTGAACAGAGACACGTGATGATCACCACTTGCATTCATTTTTTAGTGATACAACTTAATACAACTAATGGATCAACCGACTAGTAGAACCTCGAGAGGTCAGAGAGGGGAAAGGTTTTGGATACAGTTTTAAATATAAGATCTAACTTTTTAGTATATAGTACGTGTGTGTTGTACATTCCTGCTTTTTTTACTTCTTGCACCACAATTCTTTCTCAATGTTCTTCCAATGAAAGTGGGTGTGTGACTTCCACAGAACTGATCAAAACATTCACACCTGTGTGTGTGTGTGTGTGTGTGTGTGTGTGTGTGTGTGTGTGTGTGTGTGTGTGTGTGTGTGTGGCTTTTTTTACTTCTTGCACTTCCGCCTCCTCCATCTCCACCTCCTCCCCATCAGCCTCCTCCACCTCCTCCACCTCCTCCCCATCAGCCTCCTCCAATTCCTCCCCATCCGCCTCCTCCCCATCCGCCTCCTCCACCTCCTCCACCTCCTCCCCATCCACCTCCTCCCCCTCCTCCCCATCCGCCTCCTCCGCCTCCTCCCCATCCGCCTCCTCCGCCTCCTCCCCATCCGCCTCCTCCACCTCCACCTCCTCCACCTCCTCCCAATCCACCTCCTTTCATCATATCCAGTGCCAGGAGAGCTAATCCAAAAACCTCCTCCACCTCCTCCCCATCCACCTCCTCTCCATCCACCTCCTGACCATCCACCCCATCCGCCTCCTCCCCATTTACCTCCTCCCCCTCCACCTCCTTTCATCATATCCAGAGCCAGGAGAGCTAATCCAAAGACCTCATCACACCTCCTCTTCATCCCACCTCCTCATCAAATCCAGATCTTCATCATCATCACAGTGTCTAGACCCCGGGGGTCCCTATATGCTCACGGCTGCATTTCCCCTTTAGATATACCATTTCAGGATCTGGGTCTAACCGCCAAGGACTTCACATTTATCACATGACATGTGTAGAAGTTGAATCTAACTATATCGATAATAATATTCATTGCATCCATGGGTAGAAACATGTTTTCTTCTGCTGTAAAGTTGGGCATTTTAACATGGGGATCTATGGAAATTGCTCCTTTCTGCAGCCAGTCCCTAGCGGCCCATGTATGAACTGCAGTGTGTGGCACTTCCGTATTGGCTTCCCGGCTGTTCCCCAGAGTTTGCCGCTTGCTCACAACAGAAGGAAAATATGAATAAATAGAGGAAGATATAGAATAGTGGCAATAGTTAGGACAATCACGATACATATCACAGACAGAAACATTTATTATATTTATTTATTATAAACCTACACAGTTGATTTCACAAGCCTCATTTAATAAGCTATTACTTACTCAAATATTACTTGGCAACATGGTAGCTTATGGAAGCAAATAAGTGCCATCATGTTTTGCATTTTAAAAGGCATTGAACGCGTTATATCGTAATTTAAACAACACCGAATTCATAGCATTGCAATATTTTGTTTCGAAAACCATGCATCTGAATTCATTGGTTGTGAAATTACCACTTTAAAATTACAAAATGATTTTTTTCAATGTAAGAAAATGTGGATCCAAAAATTCAAGCTTTATAAATTCATATATTCAGGTTGCTCAAATTCGATCACTGACATTCGGATCCAAAATATTCGGTGTAAAAAAATTTGAACAGTGAAATTCAGATCCAAAGATTCAAGTAAAAAAAATGCAGATAGCAATATCCGGGACACCGAGGATAGGATAAGCAATCGAGGAGGAATGCAATTGAACCAACTGCAGACAAAAACATGGCGGAACATACGGTCAAGCCTCCGGATCCAACACTCCTCCGGTGGCCTATGTTGCTCATTCGTTAGCATTAGCGAAATGTAGTTAGTATTATCGTTAGCATCATTTGCAAAAAGCTAAGTATCATTGGTGTAATATCGCTGTTTAAATGAGCTAAAAGCTATGGAGTATTTATGTTTGTAATGTTAACAAAACACCATATTAGGCCTATTAACCTATAATTATCATTTAACCTGTTAAACCCCGAGCCTGTTTTTCAGGTTTCAGGCTCGAAAAGGACATTCCCAGAACAAATGACCATATCTTCTACAAGGGTTACATTAATAATCCTTTTTCTCAAAGTAATGATAAACCTGTGAGTTGGATGTAGAAAAGTCAGATTCAATATGTTTTTTATTTTAAAGAAAATTCAGATTGAACATGGTAAAAAACTGTAAATGATACTGTCCGTCCAAAAAATATGTTGTACTTATAGTGAAAACTAACCTTGGATGATGGGTTAGTAGACTAAAAGCTTTAGGAATCCAAAGTACAACATATAATAAGTACCCTGCATCAAGATTGATGCAAAACAAGTGAAATTTGACCTTTTTAGACACCCTTAATGTATATGTATTCAACCCTTACTGTATATGTATTCAACCCTTAATGTATATGTATTCAACTCTTAATGTATATGTATTCAACCCTTACTGTATATGTATTAAACTCTTACTGTATAAGTATTCAACCCTTACTGTATATGTATTCAACCCTTAATGTATATGTATTCAACTCTTACTGTATATGTATTCAACCCTTACTGTATATGTATTCAACCCTTAATGTATATGTATTCAACTCTTACTGTATATGTATTCAACCCTTACTGTATATGTATTCAACCCTTACTGTATATGTATTCAACCCTTAATGTATATGTATTCAACTCTTAATGTATATGTATTCAACCCTTACTGTATATGTATTCAACCCTTAATGTATATGTATTCAACTCTTACTGTATATGTATTCAACCCTTACTGTATATGTATTCAACCCTTACTGTATATGTATTCAACCCTTAATGTATATGTATTCAACTCTTACTGTATATGTATTCAACCCTTACTGTATATGTATTCAACCCTTAATGTATATGTATTCAACTCTTACTGTATATGTATTCAACCCTTACTGTATATGTATTCAACCCTTACTGTATATGTATTCAACCCTTAATGTATATGTATTCAACTCTTAATGTATATGTATTCAACTCTTAATGTATATGTATTCAACCCTTAATGTATATGTATTCAACCCTTACTGTATATGTATTCAACCCTTAATGTATATGTATTTCTTTTGAAACAGAGCCCATCATCAAAAGCCTACATCAGCCCCCCATATCATCTTACCAATAGTGGATAGGCAGTAGCAATGAGTAACCAGACTATCATGTCTAAAGGGACCTGTAACAGCCCAATGTAAAGCAATTCAATAAGTAATGCATTATTTATTGTACATTAAGTAGTTGACATCCTCATCCTTGATTTAGTCATGATTCATACCTTTCCTTTCTATGATTGACCAAAGGAAAATACATTTAATGGACCACCTTTTTGTTGTGTTGCCTTCTGAGAAGGTACCTTTTCACAATGTAATTAAACAATGTAGATCAATTCTGCATTTCAGATGTATAGCTGTCCCTGGAACTTACTCCCCGCCTCAGAACCAAACACGCCGAAGCTGCTTTTAGTTTTTATGCTCCCCACAAATGGAATAAACTTCCAGAGAACCTGAGGTCTTCACCAACGCTGAGTTCTTTTAAGTCGAGGCTAAAAAACACTACTTTTTACAGCTTACCCAGAAGCCTTTTAACTTGTTTTAGCACTTACCATATTTACAATGTCGTTTTTAAACTATTTTATATCTCATTAATGCATTGTTTTTATGAAACTGTTATTGCATTATGTTTATTTATTGTGTTCCTCTCTGTTCTATTATCATGTTTTAATAATCATGGAAAGCACTTTGAATTGCCTCTGCGTCTGAAATGTGCAAATAAACGTACCTCACCTTACTTTTGGATTAGTGTAGACCTCCAACATCCACAGACCTGTACTAAAGACCTGTAGAGTTCTACACTGGTGAATTGTGGTGTGGACAGTAAAGCACTATCACACCTTAATGTTCACTGACCCTCATCCATTCTTCCTAAAACAATCTTTATACATATTACATTAACAAATCAACAGAGGTATCATTCAGGCCTTCAAACAAACACTAGCTGTAACATACATGTGAGGGGCGTCACAAATAAAAAGAAGGTCCAACTAAAGAAACGTAATCTGGGTGCTGGCTGTCAGGGCACTGTCCCAGGAAATGTTCGAGTAATATCTCGGTTTCTGTCCGCTAACACAAAATGGCACCCTGCGTTCAAGCCCAATACTGCCTGGCAACCCTTCCAGTCCATCATGCCTGTTAAAAAAGGCCAGAGAAAAAAACATTCATGAGATGGTACAATTATATGTAAAGTACTAAAAAGCTATTTGTCTGAAAATGTAGTCTTTGCAGGCCCTGGGATGATCCTCTCAGACACATCTGGTAAACCAAAAGAAACATTGTAGTCTGAACAGAATTATTTCAGTGAATGTGGTGGTGTATGGGAACATGACCGACAGATTATACAAAACCCATGCAGCGTAACAATATGGGCAGGTCAAACAGCCAAGCTGGAGTCAAGTGGAGACTCAACGATGTAATGCTCTTTCCCTGTGTGGTGTCAAAACTCAAGTTAACTGTTCAGATGCAAATTAACAAGACAACGCTATGCAACTGAATTCATACCTCATCTCTGCAAGGTCCTTGACCATGTGCAAGTATTCATTTCCAGCCTGTAAATATGAAATGTATATCAGAATACTGTTGCAGAAACCTAAAGCCTGCTTTCATTAACTTATAACACAAACAAGACTTAAGGAAATTATGCAATACATATTCTACTTTACACATCTGCAAAACCCATTGGTTGATTTGAATATGGCATACTTTTACTACACTTAGTTTGCTTTCAAATGTACCCTCTACGCATGTTTCACTTTCATCACTGCAATCGCATGCACACACTCTTTTTTAAATTGAGCACACCTGTGGGGCTTCCTTGGGCTAGTATGAAGTAGAAGTGTGCTATTCTTACAACTGTCATTGTTTTGTATGTACCAGTTGTTCCTGACTCACAGGACCACTCAGTGTCAACCTCTCCTCGCACTGCTCTCCACAACCTTAAAACAGAACTGTCCAGTTCCATATACCACTGCAATCAAAAACATGTAACCATATCAAGATGTAGTATATTTTTGAAAAAGGCACATAGTCGTCTTGCAAAGGTAAATATAAATAACTTTGCTTTACAACTCGTTTTCTACCAACCTGTTTTCTCCTGTCTTGGACCTGTGCTGCTGCTGCACACACCACCACCTCTGTAAGAATCACAGATTAAGCTGCAGGAAACAATGTGATACACTGTTTGCCTTCATTACAGGCAGCTGCGACTGTTCTCATGTGCTTACAGGCTAGGGAAAGGTTACTGTCTAAACGCAATAACCTTTTTGATACTGCAGCGGAGGAGCTGGACGTGCATTCACAGAATAAAACAAGTCTTAATGTGGTGGTAAACCTAAATACATACAGCTCCAGTAAAAAGTTTGGGACACACTTTCCCATTCACTTAGCATCCTAATGTTTCTGGCTACATCAGTGTGGTGAACTCATAAACCAAAACATTAGCATGCTACGCTAGCATTCTGACTACCATGCTAAAATGTGACTCCAGATGGATAATAATTCAAGTAAGGCAAACTATTCAATACAAATAAACCAATCGATGACATAAAAACATTATTGTTACTTGTACCTGTGCCATGGTGGAAACTGTGAACAGTGTAGGCTATATAACAATAGCGCTTAGTATTTCTACCAACCGGTATGCCCGGGTTGCGCCACCATGTTTATGTCTGCAGTTGGACGTTGGATCAATTGCATTCCTCCTCGATTGCTTATCCTATCCTCGGTGCTATCTGAATTTGTTTTACTTGAATCTTTGGATCTGAATTTCACTGTTGGAATTTTTTATACCGAATATTTTGGATCCGAATGTCAGTGATCGAATTTGAGCAACCTGAATATATGAATTTATAAAGCTTGAATTTTTGGATCCACATTTTAATTACATTGAAAAAAAACATTTTGTAATTTCAAAGTGGTAATTTCACAACCAATGAATTCAGATGCATGGTTTTCTAAACAAAATATTACAATGCAATGAATTCGGTGTTGTTTAAATTACGATATAACGCGTTCAATGCCTTTTAAAATTCAAAACATGATGGCACTTATTTGCTTCCATAGCAGCTACTGTTCCAATCATATCGATGTAAAAACGATTGTCATTCACAAGTTCATACAAATAGGGAGATGAAATTATGAAATCATATTTTTTTGTTATTGTTATACTAGCTGGAGTACGTAAATCATTATCAGACATTAGACATAAGCCAATTAAATTGTCCTTAAGCCGTAAACTCTTGACCAAGTTAGGCTAACGTTTGCCAAAACTATTTCATAATTGCATTTACTGATTAGAATGAGCAAAGGAATGACAATCTTAAACATCTCTAGGTTATTACCTCTGAGATTACAGCCTTGAGAAAGTAGGCCCTAAGCCAACACATTTTTTCTTTTTTGTGCTTTTCGAACACCAATACAACAATGATGAGACATTGGGGATAGAAGTGGTGTCTGTCTCTCACCCATCAACTGACCTACTACAGTTCCCTAGTGCCACCACCAGGGGGCGGTAATTACATACTTAACACAATGGCAGGGCAGGGTAAAGTTCCAGACAAAATATAAGAAAAATAAATCTTCTAATGCGAAAATAAAGGTTCATACTTCACAAAAAGGACAAAAAAGCACAGCTCCGTTTGTAATGATTTTATTTGTTTATTTTAAAGAACAAGTTCACCTGCAAGTAGAATACTCTGGTTAGATAGATTATTATTATCTGGTTAGGTAACCCTAACCCTTTATATAAGTATCATTTGCAATCCAGACAAATCTGATAAGTTTCATGGGGTAGAGCACTTTGCAAGCCACTGTATAGCCACCTGAGATGTGTGTATGTGTGAGTGTGTCTGCTGACAGAGAACTTCAAGTTCATGTGAAGGTGTGAAGGGGAGAGAGGGAATTGAAAGTGAACACCCCCTCTCCCCTTTCTCTTAACATAGAAAGGAGAAAACGTCAAAAAAAGGGTTTGGACTGAACTATAGGTTAGGTTTCTGTATCCAGATACAGTATATAGAGTTTCTCTCCACAAAAAAAAACAAGTTGTACCTTTTGAATGCCTCAATTTGACCATCACTGGACCGGGTTTCTCCAATATAGGCTTAATAGACTGTATAGTATACCCCTTTCACACAGACACCCCGGGTTTTCCCGTTGGACCCATTCAGACCGCACTCTGGTCCCAGGAAAGAACCGCGTTGCCGCCGTTCACACACACGACCCAAGTCTGCGAGTTACTTTCTTGTATGTCACTGCTGAACAAAGTTGTCGCATTGCTACGTCATTAAAATGAGACGTTCGGCCATTGTTATTGTTTTAGGTTGATGGAGTGGAGCTCGCGGCACACACATCGAACTGTAAAATGCAACTGACTGGTTGATGAAAGGATTCTGCCAGGGTTGTTAACTTACAGTAGAACACAGTCCCTTTTCTAACACACTTTGTTCTGCGAGGGTGGTGGTTGAAAAAGCTTTTGGACCAAGGCGTTGTTCATTAAAGCTATTACGTTGACCTTAGTTATAACCATATGCCTGACATTGTTGCAGCTTGTTGCATTTTATATAAACATATAAAATAAGACACTGATACTGTTTTCCTCAATGAACATTTAGAGAACATTAAATATTCAGGGCTCCTCTCCCTCGGGGCCTCTCCCTCAGGGGCCTCTCCCTCGGGGCCTCTCCCTCAGGGGCCTCTCCCTCGGGGCCTCTCCATCGGGGGCCTCTCCCTCAGGGGCCTCTCCATCAGGGCCTCTCCATCAGGGGCCTCTCCCTCGGGGCCTCTCCCTCAGGGGCCTCTCCCTCGGGGCCTCTCCCTCGGGGGCCTCTCCATCAGGGGCCTCTCCATCAGGGGCCTCTCCCTCGGGGCCTCTCCCTCAGGGGCCTCTCCATCAGGGGCCTCTCCCTCAGGGGCCTCTCCCTCAGGGGCCTCTCCCTCGGGGGCCTCTCCCTCGGGGCCTCTCCCTCGGGGCCTCTCCCTCCGGGGCCCTCTCCCTCGGGGGGCCTCTCCCTCAGGGGCCTCTCCCTCAGGGCCCTCTCCCTCGGGGCCTCTCCCTCAGGGGCCTCTCCCTCGGGGCCTCTCCCTCGGGGGCCTCTCCCTCAGGGGCCTCTCCCTCAGGGGCCTCTCCCTCAGGGGCCTCTCCCTCGGGGCCTCTCCCTCAGGGGCCTCTCCCTCTGGGCCTCTCCCTCAGGGGCCTCTCCCTCAGGGGCCTCTCCCTCAGGGGCCTCTCATCAGGGGCCTCTCCCTCGGGTTCTCTCCCTCAGGGGGCCTCTCCCTCGGGGGCCTCTCCCTCAGGGGCCTCTCCCTCGGGGCCTCTCCCTCAGGGGCCTCTCCCTCAGGGGCCTCTCCCCTCAGGGGCCTCTCCATCAGGGGCCTCTCCCTCGGGGGCCTCTCCCTCAGGGGCCTCTCCCTCTGGGCCTCTCCCTCAGGGGCCTCTCCCTCAGGGGCCTCTCCCTCAGGGGCCTCTCCATCAGGGGCCTCTCCCTCGGGTTCTCTCCCTCAGGGGCCTCTCCCTCGGGGCCTCTCCCTCAGGGGCCTCTCCCTCGGGGGCCTCTCCCTCAGGGGCCTCTCCCTCGGGGCCTCTCCCTCAGGGGCCTCTTCCTGGTCTGTTGACTGTTGGTCAGGCTCATAGTCTGGATCGCTGTTGTCTTCCATTTCTGAGACATCGTCCTCTATGTCTGGTTCAATCTCCTCTTCATCTGGTTCAAAACATTGTCCAGAGCCTCTCTGACAGAAAATTGCCTACTCATTGTGTCAATGAGTCAATTGTGAGCAAGGCACAAATATAACTACATGAGAGACAGTAATGGAAGGGCATTTACTGCGAGAAAGTGAGAGGTTGTTCTTTCTTGGCACAGAGCTCGTGAGAAAGGGAGAGGTTGTTCTTTCTCAGCACAGAGCTCGCACCTGTGAGAAGCAACCTGATCTCATCAGAATGCGTGACTCCACCACGCAACCTTAACACCGCATTGCGTGGTGGAGTCACGCATTCTGCTACATTTACGTGTCGGCACCACGCAAAAAACCCCAATGTAAAGTGAATGAGGCTCTTTTGTCGTGGTGCACACACGCATTTCTACAACGTCCTGCAGTGAGCTTTTATTCTATCGTCCTGCAGTGAGCTTTTATTCTATAAAACGTTTTTAAAATCTACTTTATAGCTTTATATACTTTATAACTCACGGGAGGCTTCTTTTATTTTATTTGTATTCATAATAATTTGTATTTGTCGTCAGAATGTATTATGGTGCATTAGTCACACATTTTTGTTCTCAAAAAACAGTGCATTGTGTGTAATACAACTGTGATTTTTATTAAATTAGTTAGTTTTTAAGGAAGGCCAGAGCTTCAGCTGTGTCAATAGATTGTTCCCTTTAGTTAACGTTATTTAAAAGATAATGATCATGTCCCCTTTATTGTATTACGAGCGTCCATTCCCATTGGATAACGGAGAATTTTACACCCGGAAGTGAAGTATTCTCTTTACTGTCGATTGATTTTACAGTGATATCTGAACTACTCATCAACTCAAAAACACCAGATTATCCTTGTTAATTACACAACATTGATTGGTTTAAATTGTGTACAATGCTTTTGTATTTTTCCCTTCGATTCGGAGAAACGAATATTTGTTCGGAGTTTTTGGATGGCAGAAGACACTACACTACCCAGAATCCTCAGCTATCGTTTGGGACTACACCATGTGCTTAGCTTGACAAACCCCGTGATCAGTCCTCAAGCTCTGTGATTGGATGTTGGAGTTGCAGTGCGCGAAGTTTACACGGAGCGTCAAAAAGCACCTTGAAATGGAATGAAACCCATCGACGGCACACTATTCAAAACAGGAATCGAACGTGTCCTATCCCCCCCCCCCCCCCTTAGGTCGCAGGCTCCTCCAACAGTGCAACACAATACAACAGATACTACAGAAAAAATAGTGAAATAGTGCAATAAGAGTCTATATACAAGATTGATTGGATCTTTTTTAATTTTTTATTTAACCTTTATTACCAGATAAAAGCATTGAGATACAATCTCATTTTCAATGCTGACCTGGCCAAGAAGTTAGCAACGTTACACATAACACATAACACACACATATAAAAGAGAACATAACTAAGAAAACAAAAGACAAAAAGCAGTCACTACATTGTGAATATGATATATTAGATACATAATTTCTAAGTAGCAGCCAGATGAATGTTATGGATGTTGTTTCTAAGTTCAGGTGTTTAATAATCTTATAGCCTGTGGGATGAAGCTGTCCCTGAGTCTGATGGTTTTAGTCCGGATGCTGCGGTACCGCCTGCCAGACGGCAGCAGACAGAACAGTTTGTGGCTGGGGTGATGGGGGGCTTTTATAATCCTGAGGGCTTTCTTTAAGGTTAACCGTGGTGTTTTTACTCCACTACATGTATTTTAGTTACTTTAGCAGATTCTGATTAATGATGTGAAATATAAACAACCCTTAAATCAGACTTTAGTTACACCTGAGTAAAATTCAGGGAAGGTGATTGTCAAGTGCCAACAATCAGGAGATATTTGATAGTTGGTGCTCG
Source organism: Gymnodraco acuticeps (assembly GCF_902827175.1). Taxonomy (NCBI): domain Eukaryota; kingdom Metazoa; phylum Chordata; class Actinopteri; order Perciformes; family Bathydraconidae; genus Gymnodraco; species Gymnodraco acuticeps. Next base: position 78,997 of record NW_022990177.1, on the reverse strand, counting down.
AGAAGACTAAACATTTATCTGCATATCCGTATAAAGCATATTCATTACTCGTTATTCTCTAATCGTTCATTAAAGACTGCATATAATTGATATTTTGCACATCCCTTTCAAGATTTCAAGATTTTCAAAGGTTTATTGACATATCATATACACAACTACGGTGTAGTTATGCAATGAAATGAAAACTTGGGTCGCAGGTTCCTCAACAGTGCATTACAAGACATCTATCAATATGTGTGTACCTCCACCATTAAACTGTCATATTCTGCACATTTCTTATACTATCTACATAAGAGTATAATTAATGTGTATAATATCAGTTAAAATAAATGCTTCAACATAGTTAACATTGCAGGAAAGTTGATTGTCAAGTTCCAAAACAAACCATGCAATATATTAGACGTTAAGTACTTTGTCAGGCTTAATATGTATCTGTAGATAGATACCCCCAAAGCTTTTTTCTTATTTAAAGAAGACCTTAGCCTAAAGTATTCTTTAATGTTTAAATAAAGCCTTATTAGTTTGTCTGTTTTGCACATCCTCCTATCAGGCACTAAACTGTTTTATTATAGATATTATTTACAGTATCTTCTTGATATTTTCTATTCTATATTTATATCATTGACCTTCTACTTTCCCACTATTTTGTATGTACTCTTAATATTTAAATGTTTTCATCAAATATAACACATTCAAAAGTGCTTTACAAAAATGAAAGACATTAAGAAAAATGCATTTTAAACAGTCATTAAAAAGAAACATAATCTTCCTGCATTGCAATTACTCCAAACGTGTAATAACGTGCTTTAACCAGTAGGAGGTGCGGGTTAAAAAGCTGTCAAGTTTAAAGTGTTAACAAAATAAAATGTATTGCTGTTTCTGGTTTAGTTTACGACGGATATATGTTGTTATTGTTTTGATATTTGTAACAAAAGCGATGGAAAAAACCCACAGCAACACAGAAAAGATGGTCTTAACAGTCTGACCCAGCGGTCTATAGTTAATAAAGAACAATAATATCAAAACAGATTATTACTACTAACTTTATTGTGAAATTAAAACAGAACGGTAAAAGAATAGTTTCCGGTCTATTCTGAAGCCCGATCTCTGTAGATAAATAAAGAACTACGATAGATGTGTAATATTTAATGCAGCCAAACCATTTATTACAATGCATTAATGTGATGACTTTCAAAGAGTAAAGCAAGCACTGCTGAATAAAGTATGATTTGATCTTTTACGAAACGTTTTTTTTATATGGAATGCAGTTGGAGGTCAACCAATCACAGAGCTTGAGGACTGATCACGGGGTTTGTCAAACAGAGCACATGGTGTAGTCCCAAACGATAGCTGAGGATTCTGGGTAGTGTAGTGTCTTCTGCCATCCAAAAACTCCGAACAAATATTCGTTTCTCCGAATCGAAGGGGAAAAATACAAAAGCATTGTACACAATTTAAACCAATCAATGTTGTGTAATTAACAAGGATAATCTGGTGTTTTTGAGTTGATGAGTAGTGCAGATATCACTGTAAAATCAATCGACAGTAAGGAGAATACTTACTTCCGGGTGTAAAATTCTCCGTTATCCAATGAGAATGGACGCTCGTAATACAATAAAGGGGACATGATCATTATCTTTTAAATAACGTTAACTAAAGGGAACAATCTATTGACACAGCTGAAGCTCTGGCCTTCCTTAAAAACTAACTAATTTAATAAAAATCACAGTTGTATTACACACAATGCACTGTTTTTTGAGAACAAAAATGTGTGACTAATGCACCATAATACATTCTGACGACAAATAAAAATTATTATGAATACAAATAAAATAAAAGAAGCCTCCCTGTGAGTTACTACAAGCTATAAAGTAGATTTTAAAAACGTTTTATAGAATAAAAGCTCACCTGCGGGACGTTGTAGAAATGCGTGTGTGCACCACGACAAAAGAGCCTCATTCACTTTACATTGGGGTTTTTTGCGTGGTGCCGACACGTAAATGTAGCAGAATGCGTGACTCCACCACGCATGTGGTGTTAAGGTTGCGTGGTGGAGTCACGCATTCTGGTGAGATCAGGTTGGTGAGAAGGTATGATACATTGTATCATGCAGAGCGTGAGAAAGGGAGAGGTTCCTGTGTGTGTGTGTGTGTGTGTGTGTGTGTGTGTGTGTGTGTGTGTGTGTGTGTGTGGGTGTGTGTGTGTGGTGTGTGTGTGTGTGTGTGTGTGTGTGTGTGTGTGTGGTGTGTGTGTGTGTGTGTGTGTGTGTGTGTGTGTGTGTGTGTGTGGTGTGGTGTGTGTGTGGTGTGTGTGTGTTCTCCCTTCCTGCTTTTTTTACTTCTTGCACCCCCACTTCTTTCTCACTGTTCTTCCCAATGAAAACTGCCCACCCTGGGGTCAGGGTGTGTGACTTCCACAGAACTGATCAAACACTCACACCTGTGTGTGTGTCTCTCACACCTGTGTGTGTGTGTGTGTGTGTGTGTGTGTGTGTGTGTGTGTGTGTGTGTGTGTGTGTCAATCAATCATTCAATGTTTATTTATATAGCCCAATATCACAAATGTTACATTTGTCTCAGTGGTCTTCACAGTTTGTACAGAATATCAGTATGACAATACGACACCCTCTGTCCTTAGACCCTCTGTCCTTAGACCCTCTGTCCTTAGACTCTCTGTCCTTAGATCCTCTGTCCTTAGACCCTCTGTCCTTAGACCCTCTGTCCTCAGACCCTCTGTCCTTAGACCCTCTGTCCTCAGACCCTCTGTCCTTAGACCCTCACATCGTACAAGGAAAAACTTCCAGAGAAAACCCACAGTTTAAAGGGAAACATGGGAGAACCTCAGGGAGAGCAGCAGAGGAGGGATCCCTCTCCCAGGACGGACAGATGTGCAATAGATGCCGTGTGTAATTGAAAAGATAATACATTTTACAGCATAGGTAGTCCAAATGTTAGGAAATGCATGTGTCTGTAATAAGAAGATGAATCCACGAGGATATCAACAATCCTGTGGGAGCCATCAGGGAAGTGTATGGTGAGAGTCTGGCAGGACCGCAGAGACAGGTTCAGCCACGACTCGAAGTCCAGTACTCAGATCCAGTGCTCAGGATAGAGGATACAGGACTCAGGATAGAGGATCCAGGACTCAGATCCAGTGCTCAGGATAGAGGATCCAGGACTCAGGATAGAGGATCCAGGACTCAGATCCAGTACTCAGGATAGAGGATCCAGGACTCAGGATAGAGGATCCAGGACACAGATCCAGTACTCAGGATAGAGGATCCAGGACTCAGGATAGAGGATCCAGGACACAGATCCAGTACTCAGGATAGAGGATCCAGGACTCAGGATAGAGGATCCAGTACTCAGGATAGAGGATCCAGGACTCAGGATAGAGGATCCAGGACACACGACCACAGCAACATGATTAGCCTCGACTAACTCGAAAAGAGATTTGGGGGAAACTGGGTTAATCGGAACATGAGAGTACACAGGTACAAACAGCCAGAAAGACGGAGTAAGGTGCCCCCCCCAACAGTCCAAGCCTATAGCAGCTAGACTAACGTGTCTACATACATGCACTCCCTTAGGATAGGGTGAGGGAAAAGGGTAGCAAGTAAGAAGTAGGAAACAGAGGTGGAGAGGCACGCAGGGAGAAAGGTCTCCACTGGAACCTGAATTGGTTAGAGGCAGTGGTGTAGTGGGCGTTGGACGCGGGGGTACGCCGTACCCCCACTTATTTGGAGCATGATCTTTTTTTTAATAGTCTAATACATATAAAATCATTGCCAGTCTTATCAGTTGCAAGTGTGTATTTGTTGTAATAATGACAAACACATAATACATTTCACAGTAGGCCTAATTATAATAAAAAATAAAAACGATTTCCTTAAAAAATGATGATTCGTCATCACGCTCGTGACCCCGTGGCGAGCTGGGGGTGTGTCAGTGACACACCCACGGCCAGCTCACCGCCCGCCGATTTTGCGGCAGCTCTTTCCCTCAAGAACGCTAACGAAAAAGCTCTATAATGGCAGGCAAACATTTTTTACTTGACTTATTTGTCTAAAAGAATATAATTCAACAAGAAGAAAGAGGCTAGCAGACACCGAAGCTACAAGTGAAGCTGCTAGTACTACATCATCAGAAGAGCCGCCTAAAGACGTGGATATGCTAGCTAACATGCACGTTAGCTGCTCTAGCAACGTTCCCCTGCCTAGTCTCAAGCTCACCTTTCCCAGAGGTATGGACGGAGGAGATTGTGGCGGAGGAAACGAGATCCTACCCGTGGATAGACTGCAAAGCTGGGAAACTGGGCTGCTTGTTCATCCATTTCGGATTTTATCAGTCTTCAAAACCCAAGGTGTGTGTGTGTGAAAAGCAGCGCTGTCTGCTTATTTGCAATGTAGGCTAGGCCTAATCAGAATAATGTCAAGTCCAGATTCAATGTTATATTTTTCGTTTTGTTTATTAATAAGTTAATTTCAGGACAACTTTGGACATTTTGTTTGTTTGTGATGAGTTTTAAATAGATTTTGAAAGTGGAGAGAGAGAGAGAGAGAGAGAGAGAGAGAGAGAGGAGAGAGAGAGAGAGAGAGAGAGAGAGAGTGAGAGAGAGAGAGAGAGAGAGAGAGAGAGAGAGAGGAGAGAGAGAGAGAGAGAGAGAAGCAGCACTGTCTGCTTAGTTGCAATACTGTAGCTTATGTAATTTAGGCCTATAAATTGTTTATGTAACTTATGTGCCAGTGTGTCCATGGTTTTGAGTCTGTGTGTGTGTTGAGCGCAGCCCCGTCTGCTTTTTGAAGAACAGTAACTAAAGTAGGACTAAGCATACCGGTAGTTTCTGTGGACCTGTCTGCCCGTTTTGTGAGTGCACTGCGCGCATGCGCACTTGTGTGGCATTGTTTGGGATGACCTAATTAAAATAGCGTCCCCCCAGTAAAAAAATCCCCACTACACCACTGGTTAGAGGTATAGGAGTAGGTCAGTGGCTACATTCCACACTCCCTGTGCCGGGCTAGGCCTTCTCTGCAACCTGTTACCCTCTAATAGAACCTCGAGAGGTCAGAGAGGGGAAAGGTTTTGGATAAAGTTTTAAATATAAGATCTAACTTTTTAGTATATAGTACGTGTGTGTTGTACATTCCTGCTTTTTTTACTTCTTGCACCACAATTCTTTCTCAATGTTCTTCCAATGAAACTGCCACCCTGTCAGGGTTTGTGACTTCCACGGAGCTGATCAAAACACTCACACCTGTGTGTGTGTGTGTGTGTGTGTGTGTGTGTGTGTCCTCAACGACGCCCACCAAAATCACCGCAGAGACGCTCACCATCTCCCCCGTCTCCATCACCGTGCCTGCGTCGGCCGCCTCCCTTCCCTTCGAGAGGGCATCTGCAGTCTCCGAAGCCTGATAAGGCTGTGTGTGTATATAAACGCTGCAAAATGATATCTGCTGGGTCCAGGCTCAAGGGCGTATGGCACTCTCAACTCTTTCCAGGACATGCGGGGGCCCTGCCTGCCTATAGCTTTGCCGATATCTGTGTTGATAGGTAATAGATTAAGAGCGGTGAATCACCTTAGAAACAGGAAGCTGTAACAACCGGTGTTTATGTGACCGGTAGTCACTCACGGTAACGCCCACCCAGCCAGTGATTCGCTGTTGGTTGGCGCCTCATTTCCTTTTCCCCCTATTTAGTTAGACGGAGCCGGAAGGAAAAGGTGTGTGCAGCAAGAGGGATCGGCGGAGCAACACGCTCATCTGTTAGCAACCAGCAGTTAGGTCGTTTACAGTCCGTACCGTTTGTCTGGTCCACCGTCATCCGGCATCATACCCTTGCTTCACGTTCCTGGATTATTGCATACAAAGCTGAAAGGAGCCGCTCATCTCACAAAACCTTAAAAACCAGGACTGGATTGCTCAAACCGACTGACATTCTCCTGTGGTAATTGACTGTTTTATTTATTTTGAAGGACACCCAGAGTGGAACGTTTTGGATTTACATTTTGAACTGTGGGAAGACAAATTTGTTTGTATTCAAAAATACACTTACTACTTGTGATTATGATTTTGAGTTGTGTCTTTTCTTATATTTTAATGTCATTCAATGTGGGGTGTTTATAGAGAGATGTATACACCTTTGTGCAGATTTACAAAAACTGACTGACTAAGCCACATCTGAAACGTCAGGAGAGAGACCTGACTGGCACCCCAAATAAGTAAACTGTTACGAAGCGCTCAAACGTTTGTGTGAGTTTATCTAATTTAGCAGTGATTCCATGTCAGCCACAGCTTGTTACAAAAAACATGACTGATAGTGTGTTTAACAAACTTAAACTAGCTTTATTAAATGTCAGGTCTTTGGCAGGAAAAACATTTTTAATCAATGATTTTATCACTGAGCACAATCTCGATTTTATGTTTTTAACAGAAACTTGGATTGAACAAAATAACAGTGCAGCTGTTCTTATCGAATCAACCCCTCCCAACTTCAGTTTTATGAGTCAGGAAAGAATGCATAAGAAAGGGGGTGGAGTTGCTATTCTGTTCAATGATTCCCTTCAATGCAGGAAGACATCTTATGGAAACTTTGATTCTTTTGAATATGTGGCCCTTCAGCTGAAATGCTCCTCTCGAGCTCTGTTCCTAAATATCTATAGACCACCCAAATACTGTGCAAGCTTTTTTGATGACTTTACTGAACTGCTGTCTATAGTGTGTTTTGACTTTGACCGTCTAGTCATTGTTGGTGATTTTAACATCCATGTTGACAACCCCCAGGACAGAGGGGCTAAAGAACTGTTTTGTGTTCTTGATAGCTATGGACTGACTCAGCATGTGACGGAGCCCACGCACAATAAGGGGCACACTCTGGACTTAATTATCTCAAAGGGTCTGAATATCTCTGAGGTTGTGGTGACTGATGTTGCACTCTCTGACCATTCCTGTGTTTTCTTTGAGAGCTCTATTTCTGTTCAAAAAGAGGTCGCTAACCACAAAGCGATATTTAACTGAAAATACTAGGGAAATGTTTACTCAGAATTTTCTTCCACACTTGCCCCTGCTAACATCTCAGTAAATGAGCTAGTAGATCATTTTAATTCAAAAATAAAAATGTGTATAGATGCCATTGCTCCAACTAGGGTAAAGGAAGTGACTGGGAAGAAAATATCTCCATGGAGAAAGGCCATGACCGTGAGAGCAGAAAAAAGAGAATGTCGAAAAGCTGAACGCAGGTGGCGAATAACAAATCTCCAGGTTCACTTTGAAATCTATAAAGAGAGACTTGGCCTTTATAATTTGGAATTGAAAAACGCACGACAATCGTTCTTCTCTGACATCATTACCAAAAACAAAAACAACGCACGTGCCTTGTTTGCTACCGTCGACAGACTAACTAACCCCCCAGTGTCAGTAGCCTCTGAATTTCTATCCACCAGGGCGTGCAATGATTTTGCCTTCTTCACTGACAACATTCAGAAAATCAGACAAGCAGTCAGTGCCTCTGCATCAGGAACAGCAAATGTGTTGTCCCCTATCTCCACTTAACATCAATTCAGACATCATGACACAGTTCCATCAGATAAAACCTAGAGGACATTATTCAACTTCTGAAGTCCTCCTCCTGCTGCCTTGATATTATTCCAACAGGATGTTTCAAAGATGTTTTGCCTTGCATGGCCTCAGATCTACTTCATATAGTAAACAAATCTCTTCCCTCAGGTGTTTTTCCACAGGCCCTGAAAACTGCAGTCATTAAACCGCTCTTAAAAAATAATAATCTAGATGCTTCAGTAATGAACAATTACAGGCCCATATCAAACCTCCCATTTCTAGGTAAAATCATTGAAAAAGTTGTTTTTCAACAGTTGAGTAATTTCTTGCATTTAAATAACTGTTTGGATGTGTTCCAGTCAGGCTTTCGTCCAAACCACAGCACTGAGACTGCTCTTGTAAAGGTCTTTAATGACATCCACTTAAACACAGACAGTGGCAGAACTTCAGTGTTAGTATTATTAGATCTCAGTGCTGCGTTTGACACTGTTGACCACAGCATATTACTAGACCGACTGGAGAACTGGGTGGGACTTTCGGAAACAGTTCTGAATTGGTTTGAATCCTACTTAAAGGACAGAAACAACTTTGTTTCTATAGGTAAATACACATCTGAGTTGACAAATATGACATGTGGGGTTCCTCAAGGCTCCATCTTGGGGCCTCTTCTCTTTAACATCTACATGCTACCACTGGCTCAGATAATGAAGAACAACAAAATAAGTTACCATAGCTATGCAGATGACACACACATTTACATAACCATTTCACCAGGAGACTATTCTCCAATTCAAACACTGAGTAAGTGCATTGAACAAATCAATGACTGGATGTGTCAGAACTTTCTCCAATTAAACAAAGAGAAAACTGAGGTAATGGTTTTTGGAGCCAAGGCAGAACGTATAAAAGTTAGCGCTGAGCTTCAGTCTGCAATGTTCAAAACAACAGATAGAGCCAGAAATCTAGGTGTAGTCATGGACTCTGACCTGAGTTTCAACAGTCACATTAAAACAGTTACTAAATCAGCCTACTATCAGCCAAAGAATATATCTAGGATTAAAAGACTAATGTCACAGCAGGATTTGGAAAAACTTGTCCATGCTTTTATCTTCAGTAGACTCGACTACTGCAATGGTGTCTTCACAGGTCTCACTAAAACATCTATTAGGAAGCTGCAGCTGATTCAGAACGCCGCTGCTCGAGTCCTCACTAACACTAAGAAAGTGGATCACATCACTCCAGTTCTGAAGTCTTTACACTGGCTTCCTGTGTGTCAAAGAATAGATTTCTAAATACTGCTGCTGGTTTATAAAGCACTGAATGGTTTAGGCCCAAAATACATTTCTGACCTCCTGCTAAATGATGAAGCATCCAGATCTCTCAGGTCTTCAGGGACTGGTCAGCTTTCTGTCCCCAGAGTCAGAACTAAACATGGAGAAGCAGCGTTCAGTTATTATGCTCCAAATATCTGGAACAAACTCCCAGAAACCTGCAGGTCCGCTGCAACTCTGACTACTTTCAAATCCAGCAAGAAGACTTTTCTTTTTGTCACTGCTTTTAATTGAACTATTCATATCTTAGACTGCACTGTAACTTTGATCCATGTACTTTTTCTTTTAATGTTTATTTTTATTATCTTTTCTTTTTAATGACTGATTTTAAATGCCTTTTTCTTAATGTCTTTCATTTTTTGTAAAGCACTTTGAATTGCCTTGTGTTGAAAGGTGCTATATAAATAAACTTGCCTTGTCTTGCCTTGTGTGTGTGTGTGTGTGTGTGTGTGTGTGTGTGTGTGTGTGTGTGTGTGTGTGTGTGTGTGTGTGTGTGTGTGTGTGTGTGTGTGTGTGTGTGTGTGTGTGTTGTACATTCCTGCTTTTTTTTACTTCTTGCACCACAATTCTATCTCAATGTTCTTCCAATGAAAGTGGTTGTGTGACTTCCACAGAACTGATCAAAACATTCACACCTGTGTGGAGGTGTTTTCCATCTGCAGGATGAACATTTCAAACCTTTATGTAACGAGATTGGTAAACAGAATACCCATTCATTTCCTATGGCGGTCAATTCTGACCGAAAACATCACGGGTGTTTCACTGTTGAATAAATCACTAAACAAATCAATGCAAGTGGTGATCATCAAGTGGATATGTGCAGAAGCCTAGTGTGGAGGATAATCTAAGGTCTTGAGGCAATTGGATGGAAAACACAATGTTTATGATAAAAAACAAAGTCACTTGAACCTCAGGGCAAACAACGGTATAGTTTTCTTTCTAAATGATTAGTTAAACTTTCGCCATTGCATTCGGTAGCAGTTTTGCTTAACCAAAAAACAGCTCAAGAATAAGTATGGATATCAGAACGTGGGTTTATAATAAAAGACAAAACACCATAGAGACCCCAGCAGATTCGATCCAAAGCAGCCCCAGCTGATGATAATGAATGATTGCCATGGGTTGGTTGGCTGACTGATGCCAGAGTATAGAAGAACATCTAAGTTCTTTGCTAACGCTGTCTCAAATTGCATATTACTTTTTGTAGTTGTAGTAGGTACCTACTTCAGCTGCACTTGCAAAGTATGTTGCATGCATTTTTGCCATACTGCATTTGACATGGTTTTGGGATACGCTTAATCTTTTTCTGGCTTATTTTTTAGCTATATAATAATATAGTAAATATCTTGAGACGCAGGCTCTGCCTCCCCTGCCATTTACCTCACCGCACGTCACCGCTACTGACACTTTGACAAACTGATTAAAGGGACTGACGAAATGTGCTCCTAGTTCAGAATCATTTGTTTGGGGAACTCACTAAAATATGTAATATATTCACAAAGAGAGGCACCTGGACCCATCATAACCTACGTTACTTAATCTACACATCTCTATAATACATTAGACATTTGCCAGGAAGCGCAAAACGTGTTAACCAACTATTCATCTCTTGAGAAAATTAGGACGGATCCCAACAATCCTAGCCAAGACCACCCCTTTGCAAGCAACAACATGATGAAGAATGTTTATTCTGCATTGCCCCACACTTGTTACTCGAATGAACAAAGCCTTTCTTTTCCACTAACCAATGGCAAGAAGCGTCAAAATCATGGGTGTGTTCTGATCAAAGTATACATGTTTGAGCATCATCTGGGATCATCACCATTCCCACATTTCCCAGCTCTTCAAACAAGGTGAGGATAAATCATTATAATTATAATACAAATTATTATCATTATGATTTGCATTATTGTATTATGCACAAACTAGCAAATAAATGTGTATTACCGTTCACTCTGATCTGTATGGTGTGTCTCAGTAGACTGATCAAAACCAGCTTTTCAATTAAAATGTTTCTCCAATATCTGATGTAACATTGAAATTGCGTGCGTACTTAAGACAGCCAGCATAATCAGTCTAAAACCACTGGATACAAAGTTAGAAGGACATCACAGTGTAGGAGATGCATACCATTCATACAGCAAGGCAAGTTTGGGAAAGCACGGGTCAGGTGAGCAACTACTTTCCAAGTATTTTAGTAGGTTATAAAAAGCACAACTCAAATTGCGAGTTACCGTCAACTGTAGGATAAAAACAACAAAGCCTGTGAAATGTATTAACCAATGACAAGAACCCTCAGTATTATGGGGGGAGCCTGCCTGAAGCATAAATATTAGAGCATCGTCTTTGATTATAAACATTCATATACAGACTTGTTGAAACTACTTGCTTGTAATTCACATATTTTATTAAACTGTATTTAGCTTTAGAAAAGAGCATTACCATTATTCACATTTAAAATGTGTTAAGATCCCCTTGGTTGGGCTTATTCTGCCACTTAATGCTACGATTTCTTCGGCCGACATACTTTAACAGCAATGCCGGTTTAGCCACAAATTGAATAGAATTAGAATAAATAGAATTAAAGGATTGTGCTTTTCTTCAGAACAAACTGAATAAACGGTGTTCAAATGCGTCCATTGGGCAATGTATTGCTAGTCCCCTACTGGCCAGAACTATAGCAATGCCGGCGCCACATTTAGCAGTTTCTACAGTAAATTGAGATACCCAAATTACATTCTTCAAGGGACAGTTAGCTCCCCCTTTTCCACCAACAAGAACCTAGAGCCAGTTCAGTGCTAGAGCCTGTTTATCTTGGTTCAAGGAGCGACCCTTCTATGACTTAATGAAGTGGCTCTCTAGCCCCTGGACATGTTAGCAGTGTACTTCTCTGCTCTCCACATAATGCTAGCCCCAATTACTGAGCACCACAACAATGGAAACAACTAGATTCCGTTTTTACTGAACCTGCTTTTTTAACTTCTCGTGCCTCTTACCCATGTTGTACTTATTCAAAGATGTGCTTGCATGCTCTTCTTCCAAAGCAGCACCCCTCTTGCATTTTTCCATTTTTGGCAGTGAATTAGTGGAATAGTTGAAATGTTGCCCAATTGCAGTGCTTACCAATCGCAATGCCGGCCGTCCAATCAAAGTTTAAAATACTAATATTAAAACATTACCTTTGGAATAAATTGTATATTTAATATTTTTCAATAAAGTTATTTTAAAAAAGCTGCTCTTTTTTAAATTGTGTGTGACTCATCTTCCTAGCTAGTGTAAGGAAGAAGGTGGGGGGACTAGCTTTATGTCGAACAGAGAGGAGCATGTGGTAGATCATGAGTAGTTGTCAAATACAGCTACTCTACACATGTGTTTGTATCATTGCTCATTCAAATAACTAACTACAATATGTGTTTCGCATTGTAACATGACTCTGAAGCGGTGCTTGGTCTTAAACCAGCAAAGAATTGGGGCCACCATGGAACCCGTTTTCCCGGCCGAGAGCCGGTTCTTTGGCGGTGGGAAAGCAATGAACAGGTTTGAGATTAGGCTCCAAACTAACCCTGGAACTGCTTTGGTGGAAAAGGGGTATGAGCTGCTAAAACAATATATTTAGTTGTTTATGCTAAATTAAGTAAGTATATGGACAACAAGTTTGGGTAGTAGTATCAAGTGAACTTCCCGTCATTTTTGGACCATTTGCATTGTTTATTCACTGTGTACCGTAATGCCTATAGATCATTGCGCAAACCAAATTCAGAACCAACAAGGCTTTTCCCGCAGGCTAGAAAAAGCTGCAGTTTAAACAATTCTGAAAATGTTTTCAATCACGCATTAGTGAGACAATTTCTCAACTAATTTGACACTCTAAAAAGCTACGTTGTCCACTCCAGCCTACAGTTTTAGTTTAGGCCAGCCCAGTATACACCCTATATGGGGGGTTTCCAAAATAAGTAGCACTCCTTCCTCGTGCATGGGATGTGAAGCCGTGAGCCATCCGGTATCACAGGCAGGAAGACTGGAAGGAGCAGAGCTTATAAGGCCAAGGCATATTGGAATGCTTAATTGCAATACATTGATAAATATTTAATATACAAGTACTATCCTGACTCAAACAAATAAAAAGATCAAAAATCGTCTTTAAAGTGTTTCTCCAATATCTAATGTAACAATGACATTGCGTGCAATTCCATGCTGAAAATCTAATTTTCTTGACATTTTAAACACATTATTTAAATATTTAAAGCAGTGGTATTTAACTGAACATTTCCATTTCAGATCTTATCTAAAACCTACAAGATGGCTTATCCAACAACCTTGTTTAAAATCGGTGGCAACGGTGGTCAAGAGTTTTCCTTGACTGGAGAGAAAACTGGAGCCACGCTAAAGCAGCTGAATGTGTGGGTAGGAGAATGGCAGGTGAGGGGTGTCCAAGTCTTCCTCACAGATGGAAGTAATGATCTTTTTGGGAAACGATCTGGTTCTAGTGAAGAGTATACATTTCAGCCTGGGGAGTGTTTCACCTCTCTGTCGCTGTGGGGGAATGGAGAAGGTTCTCGTCTAGGGGCCATACAATTCAAGACAAATCGTTCCGGAGAGTTCTTCGCCAAAATGACCAGCTGGGGATTGAAGACAGAATACCCCATCGATGTTGGCTCTGGAATCTGCTTCGGGGTTGTTGGAAGATGTGGCAGTGACCTTGACTGCATGGGCTTCATGTTCCTCAAGGCTGTCAAGAGCACCGTTTTGATGGACGTCAACTACCCAACAATGAGCCAAGTTGTACCGCAGGTGACTGTAGAAGAAATCAAATCCATCACCTACGACAACAACACCACAGCCGACCAAGTCAACCAGATTGAATCCTCCAAGAAGATTACAAAGAAGTCCTCTTGGACTGTGACCAACCGCATGGAGGCAACTTTCAGTATAGAAGTGAGTGCAGGGATTCCAGGGGTAATCGAGGGTTCAACTGGATTCAGCTTGACCATGGGAACAGAGAGCTCTTACAGTCTGGAAAACACTGAAGAGAGAACGGAGACGGTATCCTTTACCATAAATGTTCCTGCAGGAAAGAAGGTGAAAGCTGACATTACAATCGGTCGAGCCACCATTGACCTGCCTTACACTGGCACTGTGAAAATGACCTGCAATAATGGCAGCGTGCTTCAGTATGACACCAGTGGTGTATACAAAGGTCTTACCTACACCGATGTTAAACAAAGTGTTACAGAAATGTAGAACAAACAACGAAAGCAATGTCCATGTACATGCCTGATTGCCTTTGCTTTTTACTTTACCATGATTATTTTACTTCATTGTTAGGAACATCAAATACATTTGACTTCATCACTGCATTTGTACTTTAAGTTACTTATTACTTATTGGTTAGTTAATGACTTGTTGTTTTAAGAACTTGCCCTTAAATAAGATGTCTGTTGGACACGTTCTTAGCAGCAATGAGATGTTTTTGACAGATTTGAATATCATATTATTACAATTAATTTGGCTTGTAGCGGTAGACTTCATCTTATATGCGCTGTGGAGTCTATTTTTATATAACATTACAAGATTCTTATTATTACATTATTTGCTTATTGTGCTCATTGTATGTGCTGTGACTTAGGAATAAATGGACCCAATCACCCCCCCCAAGTTTTGATGGGGTGGACAGGAACGAAGGGAAAAGTTACATGAGAAAGTGTTTAGCTTGCAATATTGAAGGTAGCAAGGTCGAGTGCAGAGACTGAGAGAACACAAAGAGGTAGTCAGAACAGCACATCGCACCGGCCTGCACTTTGTATGGGAGCCGCGCTCCCCCGCAGAGCTAGGAAGCAACATTATGGTTTCCCGCTATATCTGAAGAAACGTTAGAGAAGACAAATGAGTATGATGGTGCCAGAGTAGGGAGGGACTTCCACAGGCCGGCCGAATGCTGATTGGAGGATCGTGTTGCCAAGAGACTCTATCTGAGTCTGTGCACCAACCAAAGAGAACCAAGTCTAAACCACGGTATCTCTTCAGCTAGTCTTGACCAATCATAAATGTACGGGCAACGCCCTGTGTGATAAAATGTGTTGTCGCACGAGGTTCGAGGCTCTTGACGGATTTGGTGGTTACAGATTACAGCTTTGCTGCCTGTGATTCCCGGAGACGTGACGAGTCCTTGGCCAAGTGATATATATCTTTTGCTCTCTTTACAATAAATAGTTCAACTTAGAAGTTGTCTGTCTTTTCTGGAATTCTGAACCCAACAGCGCCGCAATTCTTTTTTCAAAATGCTACACAATAACATATTTACAGGAATCAGCTCTGCATTCAAGTCATTTACTAATAACATTCACCTACTATGTGCAGTGGCGACTGGTCATTAGGGGCAGGTGGGCACAGCCCCACCTAGTGTCAGCAGAATGTATTAAAAGTAATGATTACAAAAAAATGCAAAATATAAATTAAAAGATATATAAAATATATTTTAAGATCATGTTTAATCATCTGATTCGTCTCATTGCTGTTTTAGTCTGTGTTCTTCTAATTAGTGTCTACAGTGTGTGCCTATTGAGCTGTTTAGAGCCATGTGGGACAAAACCCGATCCTGCCCCTCCCTCTCACTGTTTAAGTCAATGGTGACTGTAAAAACTACACTGCGCATGCTCAGAGTATTTTCCTATTTAATGTGTGTGGCAACAAAATAATGACCAGAGGGGCATAGAGCTGCCATCCCCACCATACGTCATCTCACATCATTCAGAGCTGATTGGCTGTAAGTACGTGTGCCGCGAAAAAGTGTGGTGTGTGAAGAGGAGACGAGAGAGCTGCAGTGACGCGTCCTAAAACCAGGAAGTAAGCTGCGCATGGCTTCCCTCCACAAAAAAGCAATGATATTTCTCCATAGGATTTTAGAAAATAGCTCAAAATAAGATCTGTGGGAAACGTAGCTGTTAGATAAATGCACGTTTTGTTCAGCCGGATAATATCCACATGTCTACCCTACTTTTATCATTTTCGAATCATAAATCTATTGATTAGATTAGATTTATGATAGACTTTTTAAACTACAAGAACATAAGGAGGACTTTTACAAAAAAGTAATAGAGATGTTTGTCCAGAAGGATAGGCAAATGGACTTCATCTTCAAGTCAAGGTAAGACTGCAATTTGATTGAAAATGGGATCTTACCAAGAGAGAACAATTCAATATTTAAATGATAAAATTACATTTTTTGGGTATTATTTTGTTGAACTGTCTGTTTAAAATTAATTGAAGCATCAGACTAAAAAAGCTTTTGAAAATAATATTATATTTTGATTTAGGTCAAAATATAATATTTGTAAACCTGAAGAGCCAGAGCCTCAGCAGCCATGAGCCTCACTGCAGAAGCTTATATATAGACATCTACGTTTTTTGTGCCCCACCACTTTTGTAAATATAAAAACGCCACTGCGTATGTGCATTTTCTGGAAATATGTCAGTCTATGCAAAATGGTTAGGTTCAACTATGCCACACTTATAAACAATGCTAAAAACTAAACACGTCTATAGAGGCTCCACATTAACTGGTTTTAGCAAAAGAACCTCAGGATAAAAAAGTTATAAGACACACAAGTAAAACACAGGTTCTCCTATTTCTTCAGTAAACCGTGACTTGTATTGAAAGTGACCGCTTTCCAGGGACCAGAGCTTCATTATAGAGTTTGGGAGTAGTGTAGCAGAATGGATGCCCCAGACCATTCTGTGACACTAGGAGAGTGGACATTTCAAACCGTGGTCTGGAGAATGACAGGGGTCATGTCAAAAACTGTGAATAACGTGCCATTGCAAGAGCAGGCGTAGACCCTAGGTTTATGAGGCAACAGAAACATAAACAAAGGGTATCACATCATCTATTACAAAAACTGCAATCTAAAGTATTATATTCTATTGTTGTGTGTTTTATTGTGTTGTTTTATTGCATTTACTTTTACTATATAAATTGTACAGCACTTTGGTCAACTGTTTTAAAATGTGCTTCATCAATACATTTGACATTGTCATTGACATAGTCTTTTCTATTCTGTTCACCCCAATGATTTTACAGAAAACTAAACCAAAGAAAGCGTATGAATAACTGTGGTGTGGTGGTAGCACTACACTCTAAAAACAAATGCCTTGGCTCAACAAAGAAAATCAATCAACAGTTTGCATCGATGTTTATTGAGTTCAGACAACTTCTAATGAAATTGTCTTAAAGCAACAAAGTTATTTGAGTTAGGGGAGAAGGCTTTCCCTCTACAGTCAGAGGTGTTTTTAATTACCACTTACTTCATAATTGGAGCATAAACACAAGTTTTGAAGTTGAGTACTCAAAAGATTAAGTTGTTTTACCGTATGATTTAAAAGGAATTGTATGTTGTATGCACTTAATTACCATCATTGTGAACACACGTTTGTAAATTAAGTTGCTCCAAATATATTTTATTCAATAGTTTTTTTCTTAGCTTTTTCATGTTTTTGCCTTTAAAGAAATAAATGAATTGATTCCACAACAAAAGTATTAGACAGTTCACTTTTTATTTTGAACTGCAGTTGTTTATTTCAACACATGATGTTTCAATCAGGAGAGAATTCATTTAGTTGGAACATGTATTGACACATGCCATGATAAGGTGCATGACCACCTGACATCACAGCTGACTGCAGGAGAGAGGAGTACCATTTTAAAGTCTGGCTGCAGCTCGCTGATTGGCTGCTGGAGAATGAGGGTAAATGTAATAGGTTAAAGAGACGCCTGTGATGAGCTGATTATATGCAGCTGCGGAGTGAATGTATACACACCCAGTCTTCCTGAAAGAACTTGCACTGAGCTTCATTTCAATCTTAAAAAAAAGATAAATAACACATTTAAATGGCCCCACAAATAATAAATAAACACATTAGCCATATTACCATGGGACATAGCAAATACATGCTGCCATCACATCGAAGTTAGAGGCCTTTGCATATTTCAAACCAGTGCCAAATTTGTAACATCTGTAAAGTTTTTTTAAAGCTACAGAAACAAACTCTCAATGGCCTCCAGTCTGCAGATCACACACATCCATTTGACAAGAGATGTAACAAAGATGTTTGCACTGCCGACAGTCATTATTTCAAACAGCATGAACACATTTAACGCAGAATGCTCATTCATTTGTTTCCCTCCCTATAATATAACATGTATATTTGTAAGCTTTACAATGCTTAGTCTCAATGAACATGAGGACACGTTTTCATTTGTTACAGTGGGAAGAGAGTGCCTCGCCAAACATTTAAACTGTATTACTATATTGACAATAACAACAACTAACTCGATTACTCTTCTTCGGTTTAGGCTATGATTATCCATAACACTTCGACACAAAACGCAAAACTGGCCCCGGTAATGGTACAAATCTCAACCTGTCGTTCAATGGACAGCTTCCCCCCCCCCATCTATGTATATACTCGCATTTTAGACTCTGTTACTAACTGTATATCTGTAGACTTGGTATGTCTTAAATGTCCGGTTAGGATGTATTAGAACGAAATCTAAAATGAAAATTGTAAATAAGCAATCTGTATGTAAAAAACCACCTGTATGTAAATTGTAAATAAGCCATCTGTATGTCAAATATGTCTTATATGTCTTATATGACATGATGAATTGGAAATGGGGGACCCTGATGTAAACAAGACGAAAGTCTTTCTCTGGTCTGCATCCCCTTAACAATTGTATGTTTTGAGCTGTACTGTACTGTACCCAATATACAAGCTGTTAATAAACTTTTCAATCAATCAATCAATCACACCTTATAATTGTGCTAAGGCTGTACATGTTACAACTGTTTTCTGTATTGTTTGATAAACTGTATGTATGGGAATGTACTCAGCTCTGCTTGTTTTAAACGTGCTCTATAAATAAACTTTATTTGATATAAGAAAATATGAAAAGCATAGGAGCAACCTTCATCTCTCTGTTTTTACTTTCGCGGAACATAAACGGTAGTTTCCGTGCCTGTGCTTTTTCTACGGTTTTCTGTAGGCTACATTCTGGATTACTGAATGCGACACTGCCACCTAGTGGGCCCGTTACACTTGCGAAGTATGTACCGGGATGCAAACTCATCAGGTATGAAAAAGGTGACAAGGATCCGATCCCCCGACCCCACAGAATATCGGCTTTAAAATGAGGAATAACAGGATGTTAGCCGTCAGAACAACTAAAGCAGCCGTTAATAATAACAGAAACGTTAAAGAGTCACATCTAATAGAAATATATAAAAGCATTTATTTTAATTGTGTAGCAGTCAGTTTATCATTCTGGCAGCACTGTTGAGCATTTTGAAAAAAAAATGTCATGCCTCTGTGCAAGGCTTAGTCTTTCTATCTGTATAGCTACTGGTGTAAAGTAACTCAATTCATCAACCCAAGAAGTACTATACTTGGGAACAGTTTTGAGATACTTCAATGTTATGCTACTGTGTACTTCTACTCCACTACAGTTCAGAGGTACATGGTGTACTTTTCCTCCACTGCATGTATTTAATCCCTTTAGTTACTTCACAGATGAATGATGTGAAATATAACCAAGTGTTGAATCAGACTTTAGTTCCACCTGGAGTAAATCCACCAGCTACCCTGCAGAATACAAAGTCATTCAAACAAGCTGCACCTTCACCAGCTTTGAGAACACTTTCATGATCAATCATTATAAAACATATCATATATATTATTCTGAAATGGACCAATCTGCACAACGACTACTTTTACTGTCTTTCACTATATTTTGATGAGAATACTTTTCTACTTTCACATTTTGAATGCAGGACTTTCACTGTAACAGAGTATTCCTACACTCTAGTACTTCTACTTTTACTCAAGTACAAGATCTGAGTACTTCTACTTTTACTCAAATACAAGATCTGAGTACTTCTACTTTTACTCAAGTACAAGATCTTAGTAGGCCTACTTCTACTTACTCTAGTACAAGATCTGAGTACTTCTACTTTTACTAAGTACAAGATCTGAGTACTTCTACTTTTATTAAAGTACAATATCTGAGTACTTCTACTTTTACTCAAGTACAAGATCTTAGTAGGCCTACTTCTACTTACTCTAGTACAAGATCTGAGTACTTCTACTTTTACTCAAGTACAAGATCTATACTTATACCAACACCTCCGTTTATAGCCTATGAAACTTTTCAGTGCACGCTCTGCGCTCCGACAGGGAGCTCTGCTCTGAACACCTGAACGGCCCGTTCTAACAGCTGTTCACCAGCGGTCCAGTCTGTGCCACAGTGACTCCGGACCACACAGTTCATATTAACGAACGCACCCGTAGGTAATGTAGCTGCTGAAGCTAGACCCTCACCGCGGAGCAGCAGAACCTTATAATACATCCATGAGCAGAGCCGACAGGCAGGAAGACTCGAGCACACAGCTCGCGCTTCATTATAATATATAAAAAAAGAACACCATGCGTATATGATGGCACATAACAGCTCGCGGCCGCAGATTACTCCGGGTCCCAGACCCCCCCATACCCCAAAAATATTTTTATTGCAGATCTACATGAATCACACAAACGACCTATTTTGGATTCAAAACGGCGAATTTTGCCGAAAGGTGACAAGTTTGCATCCCTGATGGCAAACCACTGTGCGAACATCAGCACCAAATGAACATTTCCGTTCGCTAACGCGCTCACGGAGAAGTATAAACCAGGCTTTTCCTGCTATCCATTTTTGTTCTTGAAGTTCTTGAAGAGTAGGTTAACGGAATTCCGGTAAAAAAAATAGGCTATTTAACTCCAGCTAATTCGTTGTAACAAACCGAGTGTTTTCGGCCGTCTCACTCAACATATATGGTACCTTGATAACTGTCTGATTAAAGTACAGTGCTACCAAGTGTGTGAAGATGGGTCTGGCATCGCGAGACTACTGTCTGATTGGTTGGCTGATCCGTGACGTCACTGTTTTGTTTTGTTTGTAAGGGTGGGGGATAAAGGGGGTGGTAATATTTTAAATAGAATTACAATCTGTTGTATATTTTAAGCAAAAATTCTGAGACTATTGTCACAGTTGGCCTCTTGGCTCTCCATAGAAGCCTGCAACATTGAATGGCCTGGTCATAGCCTATTCATATTTGACTTTATTCTGGAAATCTACACAGGCTTCATCCAATAATCTACGCTGACTTTGTTTTATTACGTTCTAAAACAAAATAGCATTTTAAACCATCTCAATTTAAGGTTACTTTCATCTTGTGTTCTGGTATCCAAACAAACCAATGACTAGATAAAACTGGATGTATTTACCTGCAATTCCTGCACATTGGCTCTGCTGGTGCATGCTCCATCAGAAACCCAACGCAAAGGTTTCTGAGCAGAGTAGTGTCCTTCTGCCCTTCTTCAGTCTCTCTCGACTCCTCGTCATTGAAATGCTCGTGAACGACGGTCCTTTTCGTTCTACTACACCCCGTTGCGTTTGATTGTTATTGACGCGAAAATTAGAGAAATGACAAACGGCTCATTTCCCAGGACTTGCGCGCGTCTGCTTGACGCCGGGACGACCGGCTGCCCTCCCCGACAGGCGCACGGACGCGAGGGCCCGCTCATCACTGCGCGCACAAGTGCGACCGCAGTTTTAATTAATCATGTTAAGTGTAATAGTGCGTACTGGCACTTTAATGCTTCTCTGTTGGCCGACAACCATTTTAAAAATGTTTTTTAATTACTTTGGGAAAACTACCGTTTGTCTAAGAGTGAGTACAATTCTCTTCAGCAGTGGTGGGATGTAGGTAAAGTGAAGATCAAGCAGCTTTGCCTGCAGTACACTTTCAATGTCACAAAGGACATGGCTAGATCTCTGAGAGCTCTGGAGAGAGAAGTGGTGGAGCTGCAGGGATTGGCAGACTCCACAGGAGAGCGAGAACATGTTGAAGTTTTCAAAAGTAAAAACTCAGCTCTGTCTGACCTGCTGGGGTTTTCTGCTCAGGGTACTCTGCTCAGATCCCGGTTTCAGAACATCGTGAAAATGGATGCTCCCTCTCACTTGTTCTTTGGTCTCGAGCGTAAGAATGGTCAGAGGAGGCTGATGCACTCCCTGCGATCCAATGCTGGGCAGCTGCTTCAGGAGTCCGCCGAGATTCGTCAGTGTGCTGTGGAGTTCTACAAAGAGCTCTACAGAACAGAGTTCCAGGCCGAGCCAGAGGTGGCGCAGTCGTTCTATGAGGGCCTTCCTAACATCCCTGAGGAGGACCATGCTGAGCTGGAGGCGGAGCTCTCTGCCCAGGAGCTGCAGGAGGCCCTGCAGAGCATGCAGAGTGGGAAGGCTCCTGGCATAGACGGCCTGCCTGCAGACTTCTATAAGGCTCTCTGGCCAGTTATAGGTGACGACCTGCTGAGTGTGCTCAGAGACAGTCTAAGTAACGGGAGGTTGCCTCTGAGTTGCAGGAGAGCTGTGCTCACTCTCCTCCCTAAGAAGGGAGACCTGCAGGAGATTAAGAACTGGCGTCCTGTGTCTCTACTCTGTACCGACTACAAGCTGCTTTCCAAAGTGTTAGCGACGAGGCTGGGAAAAGTGATGGAGCATGTCGTTCACGTAGACCAGACATACTGTGTACCCAGCAGGTTGATAACTGACAACGTGACTCTAATTAGGGCCTGAGCACGAAGATCTTATTTTCCTTGATCTGCTGCACTTTCGACCTCTTTTTGAGGGGCTTGCGACACTATTCATGTACGACATTTGGCAACGCCGCCAGGACGGGTGAAAATGTTGACATTCTGGATTCGATGCGTGAAAAATGTCAAACTTGCTCTCTAGCGCCACCTGTGAACATTCAGTTTTTCGAACAAATTTACTAAGTCCCAGCGTAAGTCTGACAGACCTGACATTTTGCACACTTATCCGGGTGCAGCAGCTCTACATATTATCTAAAAATCCCCATGAAATCCCGAAGCTCCGCCTACTTTGATTTTTTTTAATTAGCATATTGTGAAAAACATTGAAATATTAACTTCAATTCCAATTTCTTGATTTTCCAAACCAAACTTACTGCACAGCATCAATGGAGGGTCAGACACATTACCGTACAAAATGAGCACGAGGTGTGGAAAAATGTGGCCGACATCAATCAAAACGTATTAGCAAAAGGGTGTGGCCTACACATAAATGCTCACAATTCATCCAAAATGTATCCAAATATCACAGATTTCGGTGGATAGGTTCAGTCTGTCTTGGGGAATAGGCACAACAAAAAAGATTCATTTCGGACAATAGGGGGCGCCAAAAACACAACTAATTTATATCTCAAGAACCGATGGACTAAAAAAATACATGTTGTCATAGACATACTGGCAGGGTGAGTATAAACTGAGATTTAAAGGGTCGCAACCAATGAAAAATGTGGGCGTGTCCTATTCAGTTTTTTCTCCAAATCGAAGGGTTAAAAAAAGTACTGAGCCATAAGTCGCGGGAAAAATGAGTTACGGCCTTTAAATTCGGAACGCATGTCACAGCCCACAACCTTTTCCAGACTGTTGAAAAAAATTGTACGTTTTAGCAAATATGGCTCAGTAGCCTATTGTGCGGTAGTCAAATATAGTTTCTTCGAACTACCCGAAACTTGGCACAGAGATTCCTCATGGAAATGCGGACATATTTCAAAATGGCTTCCATTATCCCCGCCCCCCATGAAGTCGGCCATTTTGAAATATGTCCATTTTAAGCGCATTTTTGCATACTTCTCCTAGGACAATGATCGGAAAAATTCCAAACCAGGACAAGATCAGCCCATATCCAATGTGATGCTAAATTGCGAATGAATAGTCGACTGCTCAAACGGGGAGCTCGTAAGCTAACAGAACATGTACCAATTTTGACGATTTAAATGCCACAAAATCACTAAAATGACTTTCGGACACAAAACTTGGAACACACGTCACAACCCACGTCTTTTTCCAGATAGTACTAAAAAAACGTACATTTGTGTACACCAGCTCAGCAGCGCCCCCTATTGTGCGATAGTCGCATATAGTTTCTCCAAACTACCCCCAATCTTGCCACAGACATTACTGATGGAATTGCGGACATATTTCAATATAGCTTCCATTAGCCCCGCCCCCCAGAAAGTCGGCCATTTTGAAAAATCGGTGTTATTCATGCATTTTAAGCGCATTTTCGCCAACACCTCCTCGGGAAAAGATCGGAAAAATTCCAGTCCAGGACAAGTTAAGCCCATATCCAATATCATGTTAAATTGCGAATAAAATAGTTGCTAGCTCAATCGGGGCGAACGTAAGCTAACAGAGAATGTACCATTTTTGACAATTTACCTGTCTCAAATGACTCCAAACTACTCGCATATTTTTTCCAGATATTCACGAAACGCTGTATACACATTGCTATTATGATGGCACACAAATTTACCAGCAACAGCTCTGCTTATTAATTTCCCACATGAACCATAAACACCCAATACATATAAAAGTCCTAAACAATGTATGGTGAAATGTTTTCCATCTTTGTTTTTCTATCTACGACTACAAACAGTCTTTCCACTACAAGCAGAACAGTAACACGTCTTTCTATGCAATACAATAGAACACATCATTTAAACCAGCAGGATGTAAACAGAGGAGAACAGCCAGTCTGATTTAGTGTCATGTGATTATCCTGTAATGAGTAACATACACGGTGTTGATCGGCTATATAAACAGTTCATTTATTGTCTCGATACATGTGTTGTGTAAGACATTTTAATCAATTTGATACGTCAATATTAAATGTACCTTTAATTTGAAAAACTTTATTGTGAAGGACAAACCGGATGTCACATTTCCGGTATTGCCGGTTTAGGGAGAGACTTAATTCAGGTAGCTTGCCTCGGCTGTGTGTGTGCGCAGAGGTTTTGTCGTCAACAGACTCATTAAACTACCAACTTCTCGGTACATATACATTCCTGTGTGTTAATAGTTGAAGGAACAAAGTACATTTTCCTCTTAAATATAGAGAGGTTTTTTATAGATTCCTGAAACAATGTTCCCTTTTCTTAAAAGTAGATTAGCGCAATAGTCTTTTTCTTCCACTTTTACCCTTTTTATCAAAAGGGTGTTTTTAGGCTATTTTTGAGGGGTAAAATGCAGAATTATCTGTGAAGTTCTGTTTTGAGTGAAAAGATTACCCCTTTGATTGTTTTTCTTGGTTAACCATTAGATATAATGGTTAAATTCTTCTTAAGTTAATGATGCGCATCCTGCAGGCCTTGAGAATTGAGTCACACAGTTAAGAGAGATAATGGTCCTTCTGATTCTGGGTGAGCTGATCGGGTGAATGGAAGTTCAGAGATGGCCTGGAGGTATGAAGACAGTTAGGCGTTGTTGGTGAGCTGGTCCTGAGGAGGTCATGAAGTGATGACTGTTACATTTCCAACAAGTATGGCTTTCATAAAGAAACACATGACTTGTGTGATAAGCTACATAATAAGAGGTGTTTTGTTGCAAAGTGAGCCTGTTTTGTTTTCTGCTGGCCAGCGCTGAGTCACTGTGACACAGCATATTTTGCGTCTCCCAATGAGATGACCTGAAAAGATGACCAGCTGACCTAACCCCTCCTTCTTATTCTGGTATATATCTCCTGTATGAGTCCTGGCGTTCGCTCTCTCTTCTCAGGCTGCCAGGACCGAAGGATCTACGCAGCACGCGAACCAGGGCAGGAGTGGGCCGGCATACTCCTTACATGTATTACATTGTATTATATTGTATTGTAATGTATTATATTGCATTGCATTATTACCTTTTATAATTAAAACAGATTATTGTTTAAACTGGTATGCTGGTGTTCTCTGATTTCCTTCCTGTTATGATTTTAAGCAGGACTCGTCAAAACGACACGCGGAACCGAGTGGGGTTGTAAAAACCTCAAAACTCCTACAGAAAGCATATAACTCTGTCCACACAGAATTAAATCCTGTGTTCCTCCGGTACTTTTCTTTGATTTATCTGTAGTTCGCTCATCGAGCCGGGGGTCAGGTTATTCGCCTCCAAGAAAAGGCGCTCGCGCGGGACCGTAGCAGGATGTGACGCATATATTAATTGACCTAATTAAAACCGTTTTGTTTTTTATTTATGTGTCACAGTATCACCTCAAAATCCAAGATACGAGACATTTTCAACCATGCAACAAAATATAAATAGTCTAACAAATACTTTTATTTTATTTCCTTCTTATTTTTGTCTAAGCTCAAGGAAGCCAGAGCAGAGGGCTTAAAGGGCCCATGCGGCTCGAGGGCCGCGGGTTGCCGACCCCTGCCCTAGCCCCTACAGATGAGTGGACGTCATGCTGGCCCTGGCACTTGTTTAGAGTCGGAGAGGTCCTGATAATTTTATTCCGGTAAATTACTCTGACCTACTAATTGACCTTTCCGAAGTTATTGAGTCTATGTAAGTTTGCTGCTTGGCTCAGATCCACCAACGTCAGCAAGATCTCACCTCTACTAACCCCCCCGAAGAACCAGGTTCAATTAACTGCTGTTTCAATTCAGACAACTCTCTTTTAATCTGTTTAAGGGATCCCGAAGGATTTTGATATCAGTAAATGGAGTGTGCTCCTACCTAAGTGTGTGTGGCAGGGTGCAATCTTACCTTTGACGCAGGAGAGGAGGGCACAGGTGTCTTTTAAAGGATCCCAATCCAACTGGTGGGATTCAGTTTATTTGAAGAAAAATAGGTCCAACTAATACAGGGTTTTTACCTTCTCTCTTTACAACATTATAATCATACTAACAACCTGGTGCTGTGATCATGTTCAAATATGAAACTTTAATTTACAGTCTTACATTTATTACCAAAATGTTTTAATTTCAACTGCCCTATTCAGTTGTGACATTTTAAAATTCTCCCGATAGAATTTAGAGGTATTTCCTCGTAAAAAGACCGGTGACCATAAAAAGCGCATTCAACTTTCCATTCATCAATCAATTCACATCAGTTTCATACCGTTTTTTCCGACACAGACGACGGATTAACACTCAAAAACCCATACCTGTCCGCAATAATTCGGGGGCGAGATTTTCCCCACAGGTGGCGGTATTTATAATATTCACAAACACATCTCTCATCAAATCATTCCACTCAGCCAACAACCAAGAAATTCGAGAGATATTTACCCCGTCTGGCAGAACCTTACCGAGAGCTAGTTACCCAGCTCTGAAGCACACAGCCTACCGGGAGAGAGTCTACTAGGGGTTTCCCCCCCTCTCTCTCTCGCTCTCTCAAAAAACCAGTCTCTTTATGCTAAAAAAACTGGATCGAAAACCCAAAAAACAAACTCCTCCTCTACACCCAATTCAGTTGAAAACTGCGCATGCCCATAATGTACAAGGCTGAACATGCCTCGACATGTTCCATAGCTTTATGACATGAGACACACCTTCTCATGTTAGTGTGAAAAGGACATGAACTCTTTTTGGCCTCTAATGTGTTTCTCCTTAAGCCTGGAGCCCCCCTCCCTGTGGACTGCTGCCAGAGGAGAGGGAGAAAACGGCAACATACACACTCAACCTAAACAAACCACTTTGTTTTGTTTATACTGTAACTATAGAAAAACCTAAAATATGAAGCATTTTCATTGTGGGTTATACAAGAATATAATTGATTATATTTGATTATAACTAACTTTCGTTTTTAAGTATTAAACATACTATGAAAACTCACAACACACTACACCTGAACCTGAAATAGCAGAAAACTGGTTGACATGTTATTTCTGGATTACAGTCCAATTTCAACACAATCAGGCCAATGAAGCTGATTGTGAAGCTGACAGGCCTTTCCGATATACCATGGGTGGTAAGAATCAGAATTAGGTGCTGTTTATCAGTGCTTCCCCATGCCAAGTATGGCACAATGCACTATAAGCACCTGGATGGTGCTCCCAATAAGAACACAAAAAGTTAGATGTGGAACACTGGACACTTCTCAAAAACGATATGGTTGCTAGCTAGTTAACAGCTAGTAGTAGATCTGTCACGATCTGTCTGTGTTGTTGTTTTGTCTTGTCTTTTTCTGTCTTTGGTTTCCTGTCTTATTTTGTAAAGTGTTCACCCCCCGTTCCTGCCTGTTGCTTTCTGTCTGTTTTCCCTCCCTGATTACCCGATTATGTTCACCTGGTGCCCCTGTGTTTTCTCCTCCCTCCTAACCTGTCTCTTGGTTGTTTAATCAGTCATGTGTGTATTTAGGTTCTGTGTTTTCTGTTAGTCTTTGTGAGTTCCTTGTTGTTGTTGGACGTTGTTCACGGGGAAGAGTTCTGTTTTGTCTCTTTTTAGCCTTGAAATAAAGGTATTTTTTTCTGTTTATTTGCATTTGGGTCCTGCTTGCCTCTCTCAACCCTGACAGAAGGAACTCACCAGATATGGGCCCAGCAGATCCTTTTGAGCAGGAGATATTGGAGTTTTCCTTTTCTTTGATTAACTGCTCTGATCGATGGATGGGAGCGTCCAGGGTTCAGCAGCGAGAGGCTGCTCTGGCAGAAGCACGCCAGATTACAATGGAGAAACCAGGCTTGGTTAAATTCTTACCGGGCGGAATTTTGGATTTCCTCATGGTGTGTTATCCCCTGCCTGCTAGCCCCGGGCATGCTAGCTCCCTGACTTCCAATTCCTGTTATAACACCACACGCATTGGTGTGGTCTGTTTGGAGTCAACCCTGGCTTCTGCCACAGTGCCTGCTCCTGTCCAGGAGTCGTTCTCTGGAACTCGTCTTGCTTTTGGAGGTCCACGGAGCCTCCAAACGGCTCCTAAAGGAAGGAGTCGCAAGGCCAGGTTAGCAGCCCGAGCCCCAAGAGCCATGGTTCCAGACCCAGTTCTGGCCCCAGCAGCCATGATTCCGGCTCCAGTACAGGCCCCAGCAGCCATGGTTCCGGCACCAGTTCTGGCCCCAGCAGCCATGGTTCCAGACCCAGTTCCGGCCCCAGCGGCCATGTTTCCGGCCCTGGTTCCAGACCCAGTTCTGACCCCAGCAGCCATGGTTCCAGACCCAGTTCTGGCCGCAGCAGCCATGGTTCCAGACCCAGTTCTGGCCCCAGCAGCCATGATTCCGGCTCCAGTACAGGCCCCAGCAGCCATTCCGGCCCCAGTTCTGGCCCCAGCAGCCATATTTCCAGCTCCAGTTCAGGCCCCAGCAGCCATGGTTCCAGACCCAGTTCTGGCCGCAGCAGCCATGGTTCCAGACCCAGTTCTGGCCCCAGCAGCCATGATTCCGGCTCCAGTACAGGCCCCAGCAGCCATTCCGGCCCCAGTTCTGGCCCCAGCAGCCATATTTCCAGCTCCAGTTCAGGCCCCAGCAGCCATGGTTCCAGCCCCAGTTCTGGCCCCAGCAGCCATGGTTTCGGCCCCAGTTCTGGCCCCAGCAGCCATGGTTCCAGCCTCAGTCCTGGCCCCTGCAGCCATGGTTTCGACTCCAGCCCCTCGTCTCCGGCCGACGCCAGCTCCCCGTATCCTGTCGGCGTACCGGCCGACGCCAGTTCCCCGTGTCCTGTCGGCATTCTGGCCGACTCCAGCCCCCCGTGTTCTGTTGGCGAACCGACCGTCTCAAGTCTCCTCTCAAGTTCCTTCTCAAGTCCCCTCTCAAGCCACATCTCCAGCTCCCTCTCGAGTCTCCTCTCAAGTCACCCCTCCGGTTCCCTCTCGAGTTCCCTCTCGAGTCCCCTCTCGAGTCCCCTCTCGAGTCATCTCTCAAGTCTCCTCTCCAGTCTCCTCTCCAGTTCCCTCTCAAGTCTCCTCTCCAGTTCCCTCTCGAGTCTCCTTTCAAGTAATCTCTCTAGTCTCCTCTCCAGTTCCCTCTCGAGTCCACTCTCAAGTAACCTCTCGAGTCCACTCTCAAGTCTCCTCTTGAGTGTCCTCTCGAGTCCCCTCTCGAGTCCCCTTTCAAGTCACCTCTCGAGTCCCCTCTCAAGCCTCCTTTCAAGTCACCTCTCGAGTTCCCTCTCAAGTCCCCTCTCAAGTCACCCCTCCAGCTCCCTCTCGAGTCCCCTCTCGAGGCACCTCTCGAGTTCCCTCTCAAGTCCCCTCTCGAGTCACTTCTCGAGTTCCATCTCTAGTCACTTCTCTAGTCCCACCTCTAGTCACTTCTCTAGTCCCATCTCCAGTTCCCTCTCCAGTTCCCTCTCGAGTCCCCTCTCCAGTTCCCTCTCGAGTCACCTCTCGATTTCCCTTCTCGAGTCCCTCCTCTAGTCCCTCCTTTAGTCCCTCCTCTAGTCCCCTCTCTAGTTCCCCTCTCGAGTCACGTCTCAAGTCCCTACCCAATGTCCTGGTCCGTTGGAGGTTCCACTGGGGGTCCTGCCAACTCCATGTCCTGTCCCGTTGGAGGCCCTGCCGACTACTCCTCTGCCGGGGGTCTTGCCAACCCTATGTCCTGTGCCGTTGGAGGCCCTGCCGACTACTCCTCTGCCGGGGGTCTTACCAACCCTATCTCCGTGCCGTTGGAGGTTCCGCTGGAGGTCCTGCCAACCCTATGTCCTGTGCCGTTGGGGGTCCCGCCGACTACTCTCCTGCCGGGGGTCCTGCCAACCCTTTGTCCTGTCCCGTTGGGGGTCCCGCCGACTACTCTCCTGCCGGGGGTCCTGCCAACCCTATGTCCTGTCCCGTTGGGGGTCCCGCCGACTACTCTCCTGCCGGGGGTCCTGCCAGCCCTATGTCCTGTGCCGTTGGAGGTTCCGCTGGGGGTCCTGCCAGCTCCCTGTCTAGTCCCGTTGGAGGTCCCGCCGACTACTCTCCTTGCCGGGGGTCCTGCCAATCCTATGTCCAGTCCCGTTGGAGGTCCCGCCGACTACTCTCCTGCCGGGGGTCCTGCCAACCCTATGTCCTGTCCTGTTGGGGGTCCCGCCGACTACTCTTCTGCCGGGGGTCCTGCCAACCCTATGTCCTGTGCCGCTGGAGGTTCCGCTGGGTGTCCTGCCAGCTCCCTGTCTAGTCCCGTTGGAGGTCCCGCCGACTACTCTCCTGCCGGGGGTCCTGCCAACCCTATGTCCTGTCCTGTTGGGGGTCCCGCCGACTACTCTTCTGCCGGGGATCCTGCTAACCCTATGTCCTGTGCCGATGGAGGTTCCGCTGGGGGTCCTGCCGGCCCTGTGTCCTGTCCCGTTGGTAGTCCCGCTGACTACTCTCCTGCCGGGGGTCCGGCCAATCCTATGTCCTGTTCCGTTGGAGGACCCGCCGTCGCCTGTCTCGCTGGGGGTCCTGCCAACTCCTGGTCCTCTTCCGTGGTGGATGCTGCCGAGGCCTGTCTCACCGGCTCCGGTTCCTGTCCGGCCGACACCGGGTCCTGCCCGGCCTCCGGCGCTGTCCCGTCAGCGCCTTCCTGCCCGGCCCCCTGAGAGCCGCGGTCTTCGCCCTCGAGCACGGCCCACTGAGAGCCGCGGTCTTCGCCCTCGAGCACGGCCCCCTGAAAGCCGCGGCTTCGCCCTCGGGACCGGCCCCCTGACTCTTCCTGCCGCTGCCTTTGCCCTCGGGCCCGGCTCCCTGACTCTTCCTGCCGCTGCCTTCGTCCCACCATGGACTCTGCCCTGCCCCCGGGCCGTCCGCCCGAGACCCCTTCCGTGTCCTCCTCTGTCGGCCTGGGCCCGTCCTCCGGACCCCCTCCACCCACCTTGTTGGCCCTAGTTTTGTGGGAAGAGTTCTGTTTTGTCTCTTTTTAGCCTTGAAATAAAGGTATTTGTTTCTGTTTATCTGCATTTGGGTCCTGCTTGCCTCTCTCAACCCTGACAAGATCGGGGCAGAGCAGGTATGTCAGATCCGAGCCAAGGCCACACAATCAATATCCACAATGCAATTTCTTATAATGCAAATCTGATGAATAAGTTCATGTTTGTTGGAGAATCTTATGTATTACACTTGACCAACCAATGTGTGAATGCACTAGATTAACGTGTTCCCTCATTTTATCTAAACATTAAATTAAAGGTCAAAAACAAACTCAAGGAACAAGGAAGGAGGAAGTGAACAAAGACAGAAAACAAAGAAGGGCCTTTCCCTTCTGATGCTGACACAAGGTAATTTACACCAGGTGTGCGTTGTTAGGAATGCAGCATACCTGCAGAGCTGCTTCAGAGGGAGAAACACATGCAGCTGGAACAAAGACATTCAGACCCTTTCTGGGAAACAAATGCATAGTTCTTTTTTTAAATCATGTATTCTTCTGAGTACCTTCTCAAACTGCAGATCATCAAAGAAGATATATTACAGATCAGGATTCATACATTTTACACAAATAACTTAACTCTAAAATGAATGTAGCATTTGTAATCCCACCCCAATATTGCAACTGTCATATCAGATAAAGCATATTTCATAACTATTAGTAATCTCACAGTATTTCTTTATTAAGGCTAACCAAAGGGTTATTTCAATGTATTTATTTATTTTTTAAGCTTTATCTTTAGTTTATATTTTCTGTGACAACAGCTTGATGTGAATAACTCTGTTCCTTCGTACATGTTTTACATTACAGCAAACAAAGAAGGATCTTGTTCTTTTGCTGCTGGCACAGAATAGTTTAAACACTTCCTTCAGACGACAGTTGGCCTTGTTTAGAAAACAGCATACCTGCAGAGCTGCTGCAGAGGACCATGACAAAAACAACTCAAGGAAGGAGGATGTAAATAAAGATACAAAAAACAAATATGGGTCTTTCCCTTCTGCTGCTGGCACAGCATGTTTTAAACACTTCCTTCTCAAATGCATGTTGTGCTAATATCAAGGCCTGGTCAGCCAACCCCAAACTATGAGGCTTTTTAGCAAGATTTCTCTCAGTAAAAAACAATGCTGCCATAAAGATAATGTGTCTGTGATAAAGCTGTCCATACATGATGGCCAACCTCAAGTATTAATACAGAGAAATCCACATCACATTAAAACTGCTTGATCTCCGTCTGTAGTAGAATGTTCTAGAACTCACGTTATCTAATGAATGTTAAATGATAGTCATAAGCTGACTGTTAGTTCGAGTCAAAAACTAACATCAGCTAATGGATGTTTAATGACAGTCAAAAGCTAACACAAGCTAACGTTAAATAAATCACTAATTTACTATATATTTGTATTACAATAGAACCATTGTTCTGTCTCTACCTTACCACTTGCTAGAAACAGAAGTAGATACAAACCTTTATTTGATTTAAGAAACTAGCTCCCTCTGCTGTATGTAGAGGACCTATTTTTTGGAAGATTGTTCAAGGCAGAATCAAAACTACCCATCAGTGTGGATTTGACCCAGCAAAATAACCCAACATTCTCAAGGCAGTGTTTGAGAATATAAAATAACCCAGCGAAAAATGTAATCAGACCAGGAACAATTAATATGATATATTTCCAACTGATCAACAGTCTGGTAGTCTTTTTCTTGTATTGGGACAACGCCAAAGGTTGTGCCAATATATCTAGTTGAATTAGGATAAGTTAAAATATATATATGTAATTAATCCCCCTCCCCAGGGTCTAGACACTGGTGGTGGTGAAAGCATGAATGGATTGATGGAGGTCGGTCTGAAGAGGAGTGGTTTAAGCTAGACGTGAACCCTGGTTTTGGATAAATATGAGATGGACGGGGTGGAGGAGGGCTACGTCCAGTTGTCAAGAGGGGAGAAAGCAGATTTAAAGGTTTGACGATATTCTATGATTACCTTGTGGGAATAGAGACGAAAGTGATAGATTTAGCTGGGGGGTGAACACCCCCGATCAGTGATTGGAGGGGTGAGCGTAGTAAGAAAGGAAATATGTGAATGACAGATATAAAGATGGTCTTCCTGGTTGAATTTGCGCTGAGCTTCATTTCAATCAGGAGAGACATGTTTTTGATCTAACAATATATATGTGTTGCCAAGAAATACACAGATGAATGTTATGCTGTTTGGCGATTAGACCCTGTTGTGTGGGAGTATCATCTGGGAGGGGAATACCGAGCCAATAAAAAAACCCAAAAGAACAACAGTATTAGGCAGATGCACAGAGTTTCTTACTTGACTTGATGACAACGGGGATGTATGGGATATAATGAGAGAGTTATACAGGGATGAAGTCAATCATATTACCGCATAGCCTTGAACTATATATTGTGTGGAGGTGCACTTGAAGTGTGATGCTTTGGCCCTTTAACCTGTTAAGGCAAGGCAAGTTTATTTATATAGCACTTTTCAAAACAAGGCAATTCAAAGTGCTTTACAAAAAATGAAGGACATTCAGAAAATGGCATTTAAAATCAGTCATTAAAAAGAAAAGATAATAAAATAAACATTAAAAGAAAAAATACATGGATCAAAGTTACAGTGCAGTCTAAGATATAAATAGTTCAATTAAAAGCAGCGACAAAAAGAAAAGTCTTCTTGCTGGATTTAAAAGTAGTCAGAGTTGCAGCGGACCTGCAGGTTTCTGGGAGTTTGCTCCAGATATTTGGAGCGAAACAGTTATTTAAATGCAAGAAATTACTCAACTGTTGAAAAACAACTTTTCCAATGATTTTACCTAGAAATGGGAGGTTTGATATGGGCCTGTAATTGTTCATTACTGAAGCATCTAGATTATTCTTTTTTAAGAGCGGTTTAATGACTGCAGTTTTCAGGGCCTGTGGAAAAATACCTGAGTGAAGAGATTTGTTTACTATATGAAGTAGATCTGAGGCCATGCAACGAAAAACATCTTTGAAAAATCCTGTTGGAATAATATCAAGGCAGCAGGAGGAGGATTTCAGAAGTTGAATAATGTCCTCTAGGTTTTTATCATTCATCTGATGGAATTGTGTCATGGCGTTTGAATTGATGTTAGGTGGACACAGAGACAACACATTTGCTGTTCCTGATGCAGAGGCACTGACTGCTTGTCTGATTTTCTGAATGTTGTCAGTGAAGAAGGCAAAATCATTGCACGCCCTGGTGGATAGAAATTCAGAGGCTACTGACACTGGGGGGTTAGTTAGTCTGTCGACGGTAGCAAACAAGGCACGTGCGTTGTTTTTGTTTTTGGTAATGATGTCAGAGAAGAACGATTGTCGTGCGTTTTTCAATTCCAAATGATAAAGGCCAAGTCTCTCTTTATAGATTTCAAAGTGAACCTGGAGATTTGTTTTTCGCCACCTGCGTTCAGCTTTTCGACATTCTCTTTTTTCTGCTCTCACGGTCATGGCTTTTCTCCATGGAGATATTTTCTTCCCAGACACTTCCTTTACCTTAGTTGGAGCAATGGCATCTATAACATTTTTAATTTTTGAATTAAAATGATCTACTAGCTCATTTACTGAGATGTTAGCAGGGGCAAGTGTGGAAGAGAAATTCTGAGTAAATATTTCCCTAGTATTTTCAGTTAAATATCGCTTTGTGGTTACCTCTTTTTGAACATTTTTGTGAACAGAAATAGAGCTCTCAAAGAAAACACAGGAATGATCAGAGAGTGCAACATCAGTCACCACAACCTCAGAGATATTCAGACCCTTTGAGATCATGAAGTCCAGAGTGTGCCCCTTATTGTGCGTGGGCTCCGTCACATGCTGAGTCAGTCCATAGCTATCAAGAACACAAAACAGTTCTTTAGCCCCTCTGTCCTGGGGGTTGTCAACATGGATGTTAAAATCACCAACAATGACTAGACGGTCAAAGTCAAAACACACTATAGACAGCAGTTCAGTAAAGTCATCAAAAAAGCTTGCACAGTATTTGGGTGGTCTATAGATATTTAGGAACAGAGCTTGAGAGGAGCATTTCAGCTGAAAGGCCACATATTCAAAAGAATCAAAGTTTCCATAAGATGTCTTCCTGCATTGAAGGGAATCATTGAACAGAATAGCAACTCCACCCCCTTTCTTATGCATTATTTCCTGACTCATGAAACTAAAGTTGGGAGGGGTTGATTCGATAAGAACAGCTGCACTGTTATTTTGTTCAATCCAAGTTTCTGTTAAAAACATAAAATCGAGATTGTGCTCAGTGATTAAATCATTGATTAAAAATGTTTTTCCTGCCAAAGACCTGACGTTTAATAAAGCTAGTTTAAGTTCGTTAAACACACTATCAGTCATGTTTTTTGTAACAAGCTGTGGCTGACATGGAATCACTGCTAAATTAGATACACTCACACAAACGTTTGAGTGCTTCCTGTTTCTATGATTCACCGCTCTTAATCTATTACCTATCAACACAGATATCGGCAAAGCTATAGGCAGGCAGGGCCCCCGCATGTCCTGGAAAGAGTTGAGAGTGCCATACGCCCTTGAGCCTGGACCCAGCAGATATCAGTTTGCAGCGTTTAGTACACACACATCCTTATCAGGCTTCGGAGACTGCAGATGCCCTCTCGAAGGGAGGGGGGCGGCCGACGCAGGCACGGTGATGGAGACGTGGGAGATGGTGCGGGGGTAGAGGACATGCTGCCAGGGAGGGGAGGTGGTTGACGCAGGCATGGCGATGAAGACAGGGGAGACGGCGCGCGTCTCCGCGGCGATTTTGGTGGGCGTCGCTGAGGAGCGGGGGTAAAGGACATGGTGCCAGCCCTGCGAATCAACTTAGTTTGGTCTTTGAACTCCAGGAAGGAATCGGTGCCAACCTTCTGTATCTCCTTCATGTGTTCAACGATCCCCAGGAGGGTGGGCGAGGGTGAAAGGGTGAACGGAGTATCCTCAAAGGCGTTGACAGGGGGGGGGGGGGGGGGGGGGGGGGGGGGGTGACGGGCAGTGGAGACTCCTCCATGTGTCTCCCATAATCAGAACATTCCTCAGGCGGGTGCAGGGATAATTCTTCAGGGTTTTCTGCGTGATGTGTTGTGTCTTTCTCCTGTTTTGATTCCTCTTGCCGCTTGTCCTTGGCAGAGGGAACAGATTGATAACGCAGGCAGTTGAATATGTTAGAGATAAACAATTTCACTCCTGACTTGTTCAGGCAAACTCCATTTGCCTTGAAAAGATGTCTGCGGTCCCAGAAAAAGTTAAGAAAGCTTAATTAAATATCTGCCACAACATAAGTAACCGGATCAAAGTAACATTACATAGCCTACTGTCAGCGGAACTGTGAGTGCAGACGTCGATGTGTCCCATTATCATTCATATCACTTCATAATGTATCATATATCTCCTGATCTGAGTCAGCTGAGCCGTATCAGGCCGTGCAACACTCAGTGTCACATACTGTATGCAGAAGTGTTATTTTAAGCAACACATTAAGTTGAGGAAACACTCGAGTCAAATGTAATGAAAGTCAGATGGTGTCTTGGACGGGGAAGTGATATCATAAACCTGTTAATGTACGCATTCAAACACTTTTTCTTTTACCAGCTGTATTCACCTTGCAGGTGCAGCTCTGTGGCTTTGATCCTGGATAAAGTGTTTGAGTCATGGATGTTTAAAGATTAACTTCTTCATATTTGACTAATATTATAGTTCACTTTTCATTTAGGAAGTATGACGCTGCGCTGTCAGTGCGCTTCTCCATGTTTGTGATTGGTCGAATGCTCCAGATACCACCCCTTTCATGTGAACGCGCACCTAACTAGATAGGACATGGCTGGCTTGAGCGATCCACTTGATAACCAGCGTCGTAGTACAGTTTAGCGAGAGCGCATATGTTTTGGATTAGGCTAACCGGATAACTCAAACATATCCAGGTTAGGTTGAACCGGCTTCGTAATATAGGCCCCTGGAGTGAAGAGAGCGGAAATAATGATATTGCAAGTTAGAAACGTAAGATGCATTTTGACAGACAAGATGGACACTTGGGGGAAAATATGCTGCATTTTGAATGTCCGATAGTCCACCATTAACACCTTAGTCCCGTCAACGAAAACTAAATATACATTTCGTCATAGTTTTCGTTATCAAGAATCTATTTTTAGCTCGTCATCGTCTCGTCTTAGTCATGTAAAAAAGGTTGTTGACGAACATTTTTCGTCATAGTTTTCGTTGACGAAATTAACACTGGCATATTTAAACTGTCGCACTTTCTGTTGTTTCTATCGCGCATTGCCGGTATGAAAGGGTCTGTGCCGGAAATATCAAACATTTAATAAAAGTGAAAAACAATAAACAAGACTTAACGTATTCATCATAATTAATTATATTTATTCCGTTTGGATGTAGGATTTTTGACTTTGTTTAGAGCAGTGATCTTCTCTGCAGCAGAGAGCTAAGCGCTGTCAGACCGGACCTAACCCTGAAAAGTATTATCATCTGAAATTAATCATTATGTTATTAATATTAAATACATATAAGTATTTTTACAACTTGTATTTAGAAATATGATATTACTTAATAATACAATA
Organism: Gymnodraco acuticeps; assembly: GCF_902827175.1. Taxonomy (NCBI): domain Eukaryota; kingdom Metazoa; phylum Chordata; class Actinopteri; order Perciformes; family Bathydraconidae; genus Gymnodraco; species Gymnodraco acuticeps. The sequence continues at coordinate 40,822 of NW_022990177.1, read as the reverse complement.
CATTATAATATATGATATGATAATTATATTTTAGTTGTATTCATTTCTTATTTCATAGTTTCTCATTATTATTATTTTTATCGCTCATCTTATTTTTGATTTTATTAATCTGTGTGAATCTGTGCTGTCCTGTTTTTCACTCTCACCCTGTTGCTGTTTGAACTACTGAATTTCCCCACGGGATTAATAAAGGTCCATCTTATCTTATCTTAATGTATACGTTGATTTACTTCAATCTACTGTACTGTGTAAAAACACCCCAACAATATTACAAGAAATATACTGCATAAAGCAAACTATATACTTTATTTGATCTAAAACATTGATGTTTTTTCATTATAGTAGCTTGTGAAAACCATACAGTAACAAATAAGTGATTAAATGCTACAGTATTCAGCAAACACAACTGCAGAGCTGCAAACATTGCAAACAGACTAAGTTCTACAACACCCAGTTGTCTTTGTGTATTTTGTGAATGAAGCGCCATCTCATGGTTAAATCCTGTAATTGAACAAATGGGGAAATTTGGCAACGCCCTCTAGCAATTTGGCAACACCCCCAGCCACTGGCATCCGCTGGGCTTTTGATTGGGACACACCCATCTGAGTCTGATCTGGAGTGCTACATCTGTATGGCAACACAAAAGAAAACATGGGAGCGGTGGAGATTAGGAGGCGTCGGCGTTCTGGCGATTTACTCGGAAGGCTTCAGTAGAAGGTGCTGGGAGTCCCAGCAGCTTCTACTGAAGCCTCCCCCAACTCCGGGGACTTCCAGCCGGGGACTCCGGGTGGCAGTATACGCCGTGAAGTTGTTTGCGGCCTGCCAGTAAACCCAAAGCAGAAGAAGAAGAAGTGACATCAGCGGCTTCATTTGCCTAATCCTCCCCAGGAACTTATTCCGGTGTGAACGAGATCTGAACTTAGTTCATGAGAACTGAGAGTTCTCATGAACTAAGTTCTCATTAACCTTTGTGGGAAAAGTACTGTGGTGTGAATGCGCCTGTTAGCACAAAATACTTCTCCAATCCAATAACGCTGTGGTTCTAGATACGGTGAACCCCCTAGCCCAGGGGTCTGCAACCTTTTTGACCAAAAGAGCCATTTTGCTGCTTTTTCCAAAACATTTTTTTGTCTGGAGCCGCAAAACATATTTCATAGCTTGATAGCTTATAAAGTTGTATTTATTGTTATATCAGACAAAAACTACAGTTTTTTTGCATTTATTAGGCTATTTATTATATTATATAAAACTGTTAACTTCTAATAAGAAACAAATAACTCCTATAAGGAGAATTCAAAATAATACACAGGCCTACTTTAAAATAAATTAAACACAGCACTTGGGGAGTCCTCTGCACATTTGAAGGAAAAAAATATAATTAAAACTGCGGTCGCACTTGTGCGCGCAGTGATGAGCGGGCCCTCGCGTCCGTGCGCCTGTCGGGGAGGGCGGCAGGTCGTCCCGGCGTCAAGCAGACGCGCGCGAGTCCTGGGAAATGAGCCGTTTCTCATTTCTATAATTTTCGCGTCCCAGATTCCGAGGTCCTCCGGCAGCAACCCGGAAACGGATGTCGAAGGAAAACAAATTTCTCTAAAGGGTCGTCGAGGATCGATTATCGAGGAGGCTTTCTGGAGGAGCCGTAACCGAGGGTACACTGATTTAGAGGAGAGAGGAGTGTCTCTAGAGGAGCTATAACCGAGGGTACACTGAAGTATTCTCCTGAGACGATTTCAGCCAACAGTGATGTTTAAAAGAGGCGTGACGCATGGCTGGACTTCTGTCAACAAAGCACAGCTCTGCAAACTGTTCCCGTTGTGATTATAAGTTATTTGAGATGATCAAATGTGCATCAGACTTTCTGCCCTTTACCGTTTGTTTACTCACTAATCAAATGTCCCCTGGATGTTAGGTGATGTTACAGTGAGAACAGCTGCTGAGGGCAGTGCAGAAAGCAGAACAGTGTGTATAATATATATGGCTCAATAACAAATGTAACAGGCCTACATGTCACACTTTATTTGTAGGCTTTAGGAGATATCTACAAATAAACAGTAGGGTTAGGGTTAGGGTTAGGGTTAGGGAGTGTCTTTTGTAATGAATATGCCGCCAGCAAAGGGCGTTGTTGGACTAACAGTAGGTGTGTGTGTGTGTGTGTGTGTGTGTGTGTGTGTGTGTGTGTGTGTGTGTGTGTGTGTGTGTGTGTGTGTGTGTGTGTGTGTGTGTGTGTGTGTGTGTGTGTGTGTGTGTGTGTGTGTGTGTGTGTGTGTGTGTGTGTGTGTGTGTGTGTGTGTGTGTGTGTGTGTGTGTGTGTGTGTGTGTGTGTGTGTGTGTGTGTGTGAGAGCAAGTGACAGGAGCAGAGCTCTGCTGCCTTGGCTACACTATTTCATTGTTGCTGTTGTATGATTGGTGTTTAGCTACGGTATTTAGCGTCTACAGCACCTCCGCTTTTAGGGTTGACGTAGACCCAAACTTCGCCCGGAGGTCCTCCGGTGTTGTTGCGGGAGCTGCTCCACTAGCTAACGCTCCACTAGCTAACACTCCACTAGCTAACGCTACATTAGCAAAACAAACGCTCATTTCTTTTGCAAAAGGTGCAGCGGGCTTCAAACACGTTCCCTCCAACCAAGCACTAAATTAGATGTTTTCCAACCAAATACGGTTGAACTTACACTTCCCCATATGTATTTGTAAGTAGATTCGAAGATACAAGCTGAAGCTTGGTTTCTAGGTTACTTGCTGGGTGTTCTCCAATAAGGGGCCGGGGGAATCAAAGTTAGTGATTACTGGTTCCATGTTGATTTATTTCAATACAAATTGTTGGGGGGAACTGAAAGGCTATTACCGTACTGGTTACTTTGCAGCCCGGACATTTCCCCCAAAACACATTTAGACGCTATCGCAACATAGAAGTACCTTTCAAATCCCATCATTTTTAAGACCTTCTGAATCATATTTAAGACCTTTTTAAGGCCTTAAATTCAGATTATCAAATTTAAGACTTTTTAAGACTTGTTAAGACCCCGCGGGAACCCTGATTGTAACTTTTTTAATTGTCTGAACTTCTCCCACCTATGACAATAGCCTAAAGGTGGTTACCAAAAAAAAACCCTGCTCTGAAGGTTATTTTCATTTTACAAATCCTGCACTCAGCTTTGCTTTCTCCAGTATCATTGAAAAGCAGCCAGATGCTGCTTATTTTTTCGGTTTTCGCTCATTTCTTGACTTTTTCCGATGCGCTTGCATTTAAATCTGGCTCCCCGTCGCTCTGTGCAGCTGGCCTGTACCACTACACATGCTGTGCCCCCCACCCTTTCACATAATGGTATGATCCTAGTGTGTCCTCGCATATGATTGGCCGCATGGTGGCCCAGATAATAAAGACCCGCCCCTGCCGGCAAGGATTCTCAGCAAGAGTAGGAGCGGCTGAAGATTCTGCTCTCCCCGACTGGAGTCTGCTCTTCTAGCGGCAGCTCGCGATGGAGACCTCTGAATTAAAGTATCAAGTCACCTCAAGTCAGAAGGCTCAAGTCCAAGTCAAGTCCCGAGTCATTGGTGTTCAAGTCCAAGTCGAGTCGCAAGTGTTTTGTGATGTTGTCAAGTCGAGTCTCAAGTCATCAAATGTGTGACTCGAGTCTGACTCGAGTCCAAGTCATGTGACTCGAGTCCACACCTCTGCCCCATAATGACCTAAACAATAAAGTATATGGCTTTTACTTCTTTACCAGGCTAGTTACATGATGTTGTCTAAATTAAATTCTGTCTCATCACACTACTATGTTTTAGCTTTAACTGTAATATGTTCTTTCTACATTTCAAACCTCAGTTACTTTAATACCTGTTGAAACATTACTCACAGGTCAACTTATTCCGTATTCCATTCTGGAGTTACATCTCTCCCAGTAGCCCCTTGGCCACTGATTCTGCATCTGTGTTACCTGTTATAACTCAATCAATATTAGAGACATGTCCAGGGGCGGCGGGTGCTGTAGGCTAGGGAAGGCTAAGCCTTCCCAAATATTTGTGTAACTGCATCCTGGTAAAATAAAAATATAATGTCTTTGACATTAGCGCTGCTATGCAGCCACCTGTGCCCTGTACCACGAAGCCAGTTCAACAGACCCTGGATATGCTTGAGTTATCTTAACTAACCCTAACAAACGAGATCTCGCTAAACGGTCTTACGGCGCTGGTTATCAACTCGGTAAATCAAGCCAGGGTTTCTCTCTCCAGCTGAGAACGCGTTCACGTGAAAGGGGCGGGGTTAGCTACATTTGACCAATCACAAACAGGGACAAGTGTACTGACAGCGCAGCGTCATACTTCATTAATGAAAAGTAAACTAATATTAGACAAATATGAACTTTAGACATCCATGACTTAAACATATAATCCAGGATACAAGCCACATAGTTGCACCTGCAAGGAGAATACAGAACAACTCGTTAAAAAATAAACTACCGAGTGTTTGAAAGCGTACAACAGTTTTATGATACTGCCCCATCTAAAACACGAGGGAATCTGACTTTATTACATTTGAGTTGAGTGTTTCGTCAACTTAATGTGTTGCTTCAAATAATACGTCTGCATACAGTCTGTGACGCTGTGAGTGTTGCACGGCCAGATACGGCTCAGCTGACTCAGATAAGGAAATATTGTGATATCGATGATCTGATTGATGATGTGATGTCAGTGTGATATGAATGATAAGTGCGACACGTCGGCGTCTTCTCTGCATACGGCAGTTTAAACTGCATTTCCTTTTTCCTGTAATATGACTTGATAGATTTAAACTCCGCACACTGAGCTCTGATCGGTCAGCAGATGGTGCTTTCACTGAGTTGATCTCTTTTCTATAGACGCCGGAGGCGGGCAGCGTAAGATGAAAAAAAAAGTTATTTAGCCTTCCCAAACCTGAGCCTCACGCGCCGCCTATGGACATGTCAACATCCATCAAACAGTATCTTATCCCCAGATATGGAGCAGATCAATTATAAAACTATCATTCAATGCTCAGTTTGAACATCTGGGTTGGGGCGGAAGGTTTCTGTCAATCCTTAAAAGAAAAATTTAAATTGTGAATTTTACAGCCATGACATTATACATTATACACACTCCCCCCTTTTGACACATGAACTCATGTGTAACAAAAGCCTTCAAAAATCTTCAGATTTTAGTTTGAGTTCCACCTTCTGCAAACTGCCACCTCCTGTGGGAGTGCACAAGTGCGGTTTTCCAATTCTGTGGAATTTTATTGAGCCCCAGAAAAATGTGTTAGTCCAAAAACATGCTTGATTAGTCATTGTTTTAAATCATGCAGTTGCACTGATCACATGCAGACATACACTCACATTCACACTCACACCGTCAGGTTGTAAAGTCAAGTTTGGTCAGGTTCACCCCAGAGTCAGTCATTCACAGTGCCTTCTCAAGTCACACTGTCGGTCAGGGTCAAAGGTCAGTTGGTCTCAGTCTTTTTTGGCCATGTGTCGTGCTCTGCAGAGACTTTGACATTTCAGCATAGGCCAGTATCCTTTGTCTACAAAACTATGTATATATGGAGCGCCATCATTTATTAATTCACAATTACAACTATAATGTTCAAGATATCTCTAACTTTTCATCGGAACAGCTGCTTCCCACATTCCCCGAAAAGTGTTTAGCCAAAAAATGTCACTTCCTTATTGTACTACTACTGCAGTTTATCAACACCTAATCCATATTCAAATATCTAATAGATCTATTTCAGAAACTTGTGCACATAATTATTATCTTGAGTCAAACCATTACTAGGATCTGTAAAGCTCTGCTATTTATTTTATACCTCATATTCATTTATCTTCAAATCTGGTCCACTTAAAAACAATGTTAACCTCTAACAGTGCGTGGAACCTTGGGTGTCCGAATATGTAACAATCACTCCTTCCTTTATCAAGGATTCAAAAACAGAAGTCATTTCAACAATGGTTTGTAGCTGAACTTAGGAATTATCACTTATGGTAGGTATGTTTTTACTCTTTAACATCTCTAAATGTCAGTTAATTACTAACTGAATGAATGTCCATTAGGAGGTGGTGACGCTAGTCTTCCAAACTCATAATCTGGTGCCGTGCGCTTCCTGTGAAGCTGCAAGTAAGATTTTAAAACCACTGCAGGGTGGGTCGAGTGACCCCTCCTCCCTATTGGTCGTCAATAATATGCACCATTACAATGGGTGATTGAAGGCCTCACATTCTTTCCCCTTTCAGCATCAGTCTTCTTTACTCTAAAATTACTTTTTAAATAGGAATATTTAGAAATGGAACAAATATTCAATCTTCAGAAAAGTTCTTAACCAAAGTCTATCTAGTGAATAGCCAACATATTTGAAAATGTCAGATGTATAAAAATAAGCCTAAATACTCCCTTAGCATCAAAGTCCAAATCTAGACATAAGGTGAACAGTTTTGGTAATGGACAATTTAATCTATAAACAAAACAAAATTGGACTTGTGTCCTTGTTATTTGTTCTTCAAAATACATTAGCAAATACCTTGTGAAGTATTCGCAACATAACTAACCCTCTCTAGGATATCAAATCCATTCATCTTTTTACTCATAGTTAGTTTATATGTCAAGATTATTATGTGTGACCTAATAATCAGATGTGTTGTTTGCTAAACAAGGATATTAAACTTTAATCTTTTCAGCATTCCAGACCATCGTTTAAACAATCAGCCTCCCTTCTCAAACACTAAACCTATTGTTGTACACCACCCTCTGGAAAACTCTTGCACAGTTATGCTGTCAAATCATCGCATAATTTCTTCAGAGTCTGAAAGATCTGAGACAAGCCCGGTCATAATGTGAACAGTCAGTGATGCGTTGTCTTCTGCAGCTGTAGTGAATTGGATCAATGAAACTCTTGTTTGGCACTGGGATGTCCTGAGGGGGAAGGAACCTCTGGATCAATGTGGTACAATCAGCAGACACACGTTGTCCTCTGCACAGCAGGAATCCCCAAAAACTGCAGTTCCTCTTCACACCACTGTTGCCTCGGCAACAAGGCCCAAGCAAAATGTCAAACCCTCCTCAGAGATGCGTTCTTTGCACAGTTCTTCTGTTTCTGTAGTGAGCAACTCTTCACCAACACACTGATTCAGAGTACAACCCAAAGGTGGCGCACATCTATCCAGTGCTGCTATAATCACAGCAAATCAGCAACTGGAGAAAAACTCAATTTAAATCTCTCCCCCAAAGGGTTACAAAATAAAACGGCTGAGTGTCTATATGGTCAGGAATGCTGAAACATGTGAATGTTAAAACAAACCAATGGCAGTAGTCTACCCAGATTCTTTACTCCATTAAAAGTAGTAAAACCACATCGTAAAATCTCTTGTCTAGTTGAAGTCCTGCTTCTAAAATTCTAGTCAGAAAAAAATAAAATAAACTTCATCTTTAAAATCTTCTTTAATTTGAAACAAAAAAGGTCTTCCTTCTCCACCCCGATCCTATTTCTACATCAAAGTCCAAACAAACTGATGATTTATCTTTAAAAACCATGAGGAATGACAGTTCTCATAAAACACTATTCTTCCTTACTTGATTTCCAAATCAAATGAGCCAAACAGGAAACCCTCCTTAACCACTTGCTTATTCTGTTATTTTTCAAATTGTTTATCTAAGTTGTGTTACAAGCAGGTTAGATTTGTAACAGAATACAAAACTAACTGTATTTAGCGCTATATTTGAAAAACAAGTAATCTGATTACAGTTAATGAATATATATTTTGAACACTTATTATTGGTGGAAAAGTTTCCTCACAAAATGTAATCTCCATTACTAAAGCTAAAACCTAAAGAAATCATCGCGGAACAGTTTTCTGTCCTTACCACTTAATTGTTTCAATACAAACTAAAAAGCGTTGTGAAAACTCCCACTCTTGAGAACATCTCAACACTTTATTCCATCTGAGCACGAATGTTTATGACAGACACGCCCTATTAATCCAAAACGGCCTTTAATGGTATCAATTGTGAACTTTCTTAATATGAATTGTAAATGCAACGTATGTTCTTTGGAACACAGATAGGACAGTAGCTGCTGAAACTGGTTAATAGCAGCTTTCTGTTAACCTAGATAAGCATGTTGTTCTTATATTTTTACTTCATGTTTACTCACAAAACAATATAACATTCTTCAGACTAGTAGTCAACTTGATATAAGTTGTACTCTCTCTGAACTCTTGAAAACATCTACTTCTCCTGTCTCTCTCTCTCTGTGCCCTGCAGCTGCTCCTGCACAAGCTTCTCTCATCAATCACCTCTCTGTGTTTAGCCAACAGTGTGCTTTTAGCCTCGTGCAGCACCTCTGTCATGTTTAAACATGAACAGATCCCTCCTGTTTACTTTCTACTCTTTCTTCATAAACTCAAAAACACAATTAATGTCTACTAATGATATTACAAAAACTACCTAATGACAAATACCACACAATTCACAATGCAATGCAATAGCAACAATCAGTTCTCAAAACTTCTCATGGAAACCACAATGTGACGTAACTGCATCCCACAACAACTATGCTAAAAACGACAAATTATAGTTTCTTATTTATTTAAATATCTACGACACATTGATCTATTAATTTTCAATGTTATTCACTCCAACTTCAGACCAGTCGTTGATTATTCACTCCTTGTTTTAAATTCAACGCTCAGCAGCCATTTTGAGGCATTTTGAGAAGAAGCACAAGCAGTCACACTTCGGGCTGCTGCTTCAGCAATTAGAGGAAAGCTGTGAAGAAAAAGGGGGGCTTTCTTTAACCCCTGGTGACCACGCATTTCTTTATCTGACTTTTCTCCCTTATCTATTAGTAATTATTCACAGAAAATTATTCCCCGTACAGTCTATCCAGCTTCATGGTGCGATGTTTATTTCAACAGATAATGGACGTTCAAACGCGCTTTGACACCGCTTTTCAGCGATGTGGCATTATCATGGGGCCTCATTATCTCTTTATCGTCACGTTTGGCCAGATAGATTAACCCCACAGAACAAGAGAACGAGATTCTGGTCCTTTCAAAATGGTTATTTGAAATTTGCGTATCCCCTCTTGGATTCACTTATAATGCAACTGCAGCTCCTATGAGACTGGAAAACATTATTCAATTTTGTTCTGGATGGAATCATTAGAAACCACTGAACTCCCCCGATGGGTTAGCCGTGTCGATTTCTGAAAAAACCGCACGGGGCCTTTCACCTTCTTCTTACAGTCCTCATCGCTTCACATGGAGCTAACGAGTTAGTCGTGCGATTCTGAAAAATCCACGAGGTTTCTAACCGCTGCTTTATTAATCTTATTATTCTTAGTTAGTTACCTACCTATGCTAAAATATGCATTGCATTATCTTTAGCGTGAAGACTAGACACTGAGAAATATTCCTGACAACTCTAAAAAATTTGAATATATCCAAATCACAGATTTTGAGTGTAACGGGTATCCGTGCTTACCTGATATTTTGTATAGAGCTCTGTTTTTAGTTGTCAGAAAGTATTTCGAGGTGTCACCCCTGGACAGCTTCGTCCGCTGGCTGCTGATGTGACTCCCTCTGAACTCCCACTCGCAAACGTCGAGGTCACCACTTTGTAGGAGTTTTGAGGTTTTTACAACCCCACTCTGCTCCGCGTGTCGTTTTGACGAGTCCTGCTTAAAATCATAACAGGAAGGAAATCAGAGAACACCCAGATACCAGTTGAAACAATAATCTGTTTTAATTATCAAAGGTAATAATGCAATGCAATATAATACATTACAATATAATATAATACATTACAATACAATATAATATACTACAATTATATTGTAATGTGTAAGGAGTATGCCGGCCCACTCCTGCCCTGGTTCGCGTGCTGCGGAGATCCTTCGGTCCTGACAGCATGCGAAGAGAGGCCGAACGCCAGGGCTCAACAGGAGATATACCAGAATAAGAAGGAGGGGTTAGGTCAGCTGGTCATCTTTTCAGGTCATCTCATTGGGAGACGCAAAATATGCTGTATCACAGTGACTCAGCGCTGGCCAGCAGAAAACCAAACAGGCTCACTTTGCAACAAAACACCTCTTATTATGTAGCTTATCACACAAGTCATGTGTTTCTTTATGAAAGCCATACTTGTTGGAAATATAACAGTCATCACTTCATGACCTCCTCAGAACCAGCAACAACGCCTAACTGTCTTCATACCTCCAGGCCATCTCTGAACTTTCATTCACACTAAGTCAGCTCACCCAGAATCTAGAAGGACCATTGTCTCTCTTAACTGTGTGACTCAATTCTCCTGCTCCTTTAGGAGTCCTGAAATGAACGCACATACATTTCTCTCACAAGATAACACAAAGATTTCATCCCTCATATCTCCACTTCTGGTTACACAGACTGCTTATTAATTAAACCCACACATATACTATTCCAGACATGTAGACTTCCTGAAACATGACATGCTAGAGATCTTAAGCAGAATATACTCTCATCCACCTAGCCCCCTGTCCTGCATACCTACACCTCCCCCACAGAGCAATAAAACCCTGTTCACTCCAACCAGCCCAGAATGTTTATAGCCATTTTTAGTCCTTACATTTATGAAAGGATAAAACAGAGAAATCAATATAAAACACAAACACAGGTATTGTTTGAACAGTATTCACTTAACTGCTACTATTGATAACCACCAGAGAAACCCAAGGGACCTCTTTTAATATCTATCTGGAATTTGCAACAAGACTTTCTGCCATTTCAAATGTAACACTTCTTAAATATCAGATGATAATAATCTTCACTGTTTAATCTATGTTCACACTGAGACAGGACAGAGAGAGAACAGTACACCTATTGTGTAAGAACATACAAGCAGGTCACACAGTATGATCACAAATACATCAAAAGTACAGGCTGCATGTGTGTTCTCAGCCTTGGAGAAACTTGACATGTTTTGGTACATGTATGTGTCTGAACCTCTCTTTAGTGGTTCATTAATAAAACAGATATTTCAACGTGTGCCTACTTTGTTCATGTACTGTTGAGGTTAATTTCAGTAGTTGTGTGCTATAATGTATTTACAAAGTGTGAAGAGGAGGCAACTTTAGAATAGGGAACCTGTTCTGGTCAATTAGAGTCAAACTACTAGCTTAATGGTTATGAACAAGACTTCACTTTAGAATAGGGAACGTGTTCTTAGATATAAATACCTAATTTTGAGTTGTTTAGACTTAATTAACACTTATAGTTTCATGTCTTGTTCCATAAGAATAGATCATATTTGTTAAGTGTTATTATGGGAGAATGACTATTCTTGTGCTACTACTGCCTTATTAGGCCCATATTGGGCAGCGCATATTAAGACCAAAACTCATGTACAACAACTTCCTTACTTGCAATAAATAAGCACTAATTAGAGGGTTATTGAGGAAAAACTCTCAACTAATGGCTTATTACTTGTAGAATATGGTCATGTAGAATAAGGCATTAATAAGTGTTTTATAATGACTAATAAAGAGCCAATATACTGCTAATATGCATGTTAATTAACAACTAGTTGATGGTTAATTTGTGTACCTTAATATAAAGTGTTACCGAAAAAAGCTTTGGGGATATAAATATGAAGCCTGACAAAGTACTAATATATTGCTTTCCTGCAATGTTAACTACTGTATGTTGAAGCACTTATTTTAACTGATATTATACATATGTATTATACTCTTATATAAGATGTATGTAGATAGTATAAGAAATGTGCAGAATACGACAGTTTAATGGTGGAGGTATACACATATTGATAGATGTCTTGTAATGCACTGTTGAGGAATCTGCCACCAAAGTTTTTCATCTCCGGCCTTATCAGGTATTGAACATTCAATAAATAAAGAACACAGAATTATTAAATATAAAACACAGAATTTGTGTGATTATACTAAATGATTTACAAATAAACACCACTGCATATTTACAACTGTTACACATGCTGATGTAACGCAAATGTTCCAACTTGGGATCAATAAAGTATATCTTATCTTAAGATGATCGATGGTTATACTGCCATATTTGCAAAATGTGCCTCTGAACCTTGACAAGTGTATGTTTCAGGCTCATCAATGAACAACAGGGGTCACAAGCATAAGACCAGCTGTTAAATAAAGCTCTTCTGACCTTAGCTGGCATGTGTGTATATATATTAATGCTGCCCATTATGGCACAAGCAATTTTCACCCATTTATTAATTATATGTTTTAAATGTGAGTGTTCCCTATCCCCTAAACCTCCAGGGATGTACACAGTTTAATACTGGCAACTTCTTATTATGGGAAATACGAAAACGTCTTTTAAAACTACAACTCCCAGTAGAGACGTGCCATAGATAGAGAACATGTTGCGAAACACAATAGCCAGCATGTGTAGTTCTGGGGACGGGGTGGGGGAGGGGAGTAGTACTCATACTGTTTCAATCACATTAGTATGCATGAAAAGTGACAGGTGGTGTAACAGGTCACACCTCTCCCTACTTATGCAAAGGAGCTAAGTCCCGCCTCCCATTGTTCGAGGTCCTTTGATGGGTGTTATCACAGGTAGGTGTGAAAAGCCCCCCTGTGTAGTGCCTTTGTTGTCTAATTATTTGATGTGTTGATTAAGGCAGTCTCTTTGAAGTTATGTTGTCTGGCCCCTGTCCCCTCACACACCTTTGTAGTCTAGTCCTTTGATGTGAGGTGTTATAGCAGGTAGGTGTGATATAAGCCTCTGATGTTAATCTAGGTGTTGATTAAGGTAGTCTCTTTGAAGTTATGCAGTCTGGCCCCTGCCCCTCAGAGCCCTTTGTTGTATAATCTAATTAGCCTTTGATGTTTGCCCTTTGATGTGAGGTGTTATAACAGGCAGGTGTGACTTCACACTGGTGTGTTATAAGCCTTTGATGTTAATCTAGGTGTCTCTTTGAAGTTATGCGTGAGACTGTCTACCCGCCCCCTCCCAGCCCAGGCCTCTCCCCCTTTTCTCCACCCCTTCTTTTTGGCTATGACGCCAGCAGATAGTGGGATGAAGATAGAAATATGCTCAAACTAAATAAAAAGACAGTCATTTCCACTTACCAAGTCACCTTTCAAAAAAGAAAAATGGCCAAGAGACGCCTCGAATTGGGTTTAATCAGCCTCTGACAACTTACCGCCATCCGTCCGGAGCGCCAGTCAAGAAACCTAATGCAGTATCAGTGCGGGGTTCAGACGCGTACAGCCGAAGATCTGTGCACAAACTTATCTCGTGCCCTCTTTTGGTCATGTGCGCGCGTCATGTGTGTTGGAGGAGGGGCTCTGTGAGGAAATACGCTCAATCTAAATCTTTTGTCCGAAGGAATCGAACTCGTCCTTATTGGGACTTTGGGAGGGGTCTTTTTATTTCTTTTAATGGGTGATCTGTCAAAGGGTATGCTGTCAATCATTCTTAAATCTCTTGAACTAGGAATCTTAGAAATGCGTCTTAATCCTCCCAATCCTAGCTCTTCCTCCTCCTCCTCCTCATCGTCATCATCCAACTCAGCATGACTCCGCCTCTCCCTCAACATGACAAGCCCCGCCCTCCTCACCAGATCATTTAAAAGTAAGGGGATGGAAATAGATGAAAATAGAAATCCATGCAGACTAAATAACAAGCCAGTCATTTCCACTCCGCAAGTCACCTTTCAAAAAAAGAAAAATGGCCAAGAGACGCCTCGATATGGGTTTAATCAGCGAGACGCCTGTGACAACTTACCGCCATCCATCCGGAGCGCCAATCAAGAAACGAATGCAGTATCTGGGCCGGGTTCAGACGCCTCCAGCCGAAGAACTTCATGAAGAATGGACTCTGAAAAATGGCGATGTTTGGGGTTATGTATTCAACTATATGGCGAATTAACTGCATTTCTACAATCTGAAGAATGGAGAAACGTATGGACCCCGTAGTGTTAAAGCGACACTGACCTCAACAGATTGGGCTGTGTTAACTCTGGTGTCCTCCAGAGATCTCACACGCAACCACTGTATCGGAAGAAGAGTAGTGCATCAAGAAACAGGCGTGGAACCAGCGGTGTACAAGATATTTGCAAAGAAAAGCAAAGAAACGCAGACAGCATGCGTGATCAAAGAAGAGTTTTCACTGCTACCCCTCAAGGTGGAGGAAGAAGAAGGAGATATTTCCCCGCCGCCAGAATTGAGAAGAGTCCTGACAAGCACCGTCTGGGACAACTAAAAGCGGACCATCGGGGCGATGGTATTACCGCGCAAGCCGTATGGTGACGCTGGGAAGGACCCCTCTGATGGTTTGTTTTGGAGTATTTCAACTCTACATGCGGGGGTTTTCAGACATCCTTGCGGGTGCCTCTGACTGCTTGGCTGAAAATGATTGATGGAAAAAGCTACAAAGCTTAAAAGACTTTTTAAACAGAGTCAGACATCGATGGACATTATACTGCGTAAAAAGACTCTCACTTTTGGCAGAGGACTCCTCCCCCCACTCAACATAACAAGTCACACCTCCTCACCAGATCATTTAAAACTAAGGGCCCCTCAAAGAAAGCATTGTGTTTTTCTACCAATGTAAAAAGAGCGTCGGGGTTTGTCTTACGAACAATGTGTTATCTCTGTATCAAGATTGATTGTGTTTTAAAAATGAATTTTGTGGAAAACTACCAACTGTGTGAGAGACGTCATAAGACACTCATTTTAACCTCAGTGTTTGTTCTCTACAAATGTTTAAAGATTGTTACAAAATGTAAAAAATAAAAAGTCTGGAGACTAAATTAATTCAGGTGACTCTGTCTTTATTAGGAAAACAAAAATATAATACAAATGGTTACAAATGTGACCATCTTGGACTTAATAGTCTAACAAAATACTTTATCTGAATACATTTTTAAACACTTTTTGAAATTATTTATTATTTCAGTGGAACAATCCAGTTTTTGTTAACATCAATGCTTTTTTCTCTTTTCTTGTGTTACTAAGATACTTTTAGACACACTTTGGCGTATGCACACTTGTTCAGTTAAACAAGGTTTTTTCTTTTCTGATAACCTTACATATTTTAGTTATTTTCTGCTACCAAGATACTTTAAGATACACCTTGATGTACGCAACACTTAACAAAAGGGTATATATGAAGTACTTGGTAAGGAATGGGTTTTTCTTTAAGGGGTGCAAAACTTTAGAACAGGGTAAATATTCATTAATTTGTAATGAATTGAGTTTTCTTTCTTTTGATTTTCAACATACTATTTGTACACAATGACTTTTCCATATTTCTGACAAACTATACTTTTTTGACTTTTTCCCTAAAATCTTGACAAACTATTACTTATTCTTAAATGTTGACCTATTGCTGCTTGGTTGGAGATGATATGAAAAAGCTACAACGCTTAAAGAACTTTTTTTTTTAAAACTCTTAATTCTATAAATGACTCCCCCATTCAACGCAATAAGCCCCACCCTCCACTCAGCAAATCATCTAAAACGAAGGACCCCACTAAGACGACCGCTGTAAACTAGCCATGGATCTGAGAAAAACCAAGACTCCCCCGCGAGTTGCAGCCAGGAACAGACTCCTTAAGAGTAGTATCTGTTTATCTGGACGCTGCGCGACCTTTAACCCCGCTGAGTCCACACACACACCTGCAGCTCCTAAAGCATCATCAGGCTGCAGCCGTTGTGTATTTTATTATGTGAAGCACTAAATGGTCTGGACTCTTTGTTTGTAGATATCTACTAAACTAAAGCAAATAAAGA
This sequence comes from Gymnodraco acuticeps, assembly GCF_902827175.1. NCBI lineage: Eukaryota > Metazoa > Chordata > Actinopteri > Perciformes > Bathydraconidae > Gymnodraco > Gymnodraco acuticeps. The sequence goes on along the minus strand of NW_022990177.1, from coordinate 25,043 downwards.
GAGTCGGCCTGTTCTACTGAGTGATATCTATTATACACACTGCTCTGCTTTCTGCACGGACCTCACAGCTGTTCAACCTCAACATCTCTGTTGCCGGAAATGCATCCACGAAGGAGCCGTGGAGGACCCATCAGTGTATCCTCGATCATAGCTCCTCCAGAGAGCCTCCTGTCTCCTCTATCCTCGATCATAGCTCCTCCAGAGAGCCTCCTGTCTCCTCTCTCCTCGGTTAGAGCTCCTCCAGAGAGCCTCCTCGACGCTCGATCCTCGGAGTGCATTTAGAGAAATGAGATGTCCTTCAACATGGCGCGCAGAAATCCATTCAGGGTCACTACCGGAGGACCGAGGAGTCGAGGAGTGGAAATTAGTGAAATAAGAAACCTTCAAACACTTATATATCCTGTGATTACTATTTAAAGCAGACGAACAGATCAAATCAGTGACGACGAAACACAGAAACAAGTGAAGGAAGTGATTTTATTGTCGGGTTGAAAATGCATCACACATGCAAACAGCCAAGCCGTGTACCAAGGATATTTTATTAGCAAACCAGAGAGAAGTAAACAAAAAACAAACACAGGTGAAGGAACTGAATCTGCAGTTTCTGTACAGGTCCCAATATACTACAATATATACTTTTATACAACTGGGTTACATTCATGTCAGTGTACGGCTCAAAGAAAAAACTTCAAGTTGCAGCAGCGCGTCATTGTTTCCCTTTCCGCCCAACGTCTCTGTCTGTGAGCGTTAGCATGCTACGCTAACGTTCCTCTTCTCCTCGAACAAAAGTGCACAATCCCACCGCAAAACCTCATCGAGCCGAGAGTTAAAGAACCGATCACATCTTTAGATCTGTTTCAAACACAACAGATGAAACTAAAACAGGGTCGAACATGAGATCTCAAACTAATAAGACTCGTTGTGAAACTCAAGGTGTGAAACGAACAGATTTCCTGAAAAACATTTTTGACTTTTAGCCATTTTCTAAGGTTCGTTATTTTAGAAAATACAATTCCTTTTGTTTAATTTGTGTGTTTAGCTTAGCATATATTTATAACCTGACACAGAACACCTGTACAACCACAACTTTTCCGTCACACGGAGCCATGCTAGCAGTTCCCTCCGTTTCCAGTCATTTTGGGGAAGGTCAGGGGGATTCACCAAATATCAGATGGTGTGTGTGTGTGTGTGTGTGTGTGTGTGTGTGTGTGTGTGTGTGTGTGTGTGTGTGTGAGAGTGTGTGGTGTGTGTGTGTGTGTGTGTGTTGTGTGTGTGTGTGTGTGTGTGTCAACATTAACCACTGACAGTGAAGGCCACCTCACTTATACACTACCTCCTGCGATTAGATGCTTTTAAAAGACTCCATTTCCCAGCATCCTTTGGGGCCTTTCTAAATACAAAAATCTAAATAAATGAAAACAAAATGGAGTTTTTTTTTCCTCCATAATAATATTTCCCGTGTCTTCCGGTTTCTGATCGTCTGGAAACGTTCTCAGGTTGGTTTGATGAAGGGTTAATATTCTGGAGGTCCATCAGATTAAAGGGTCCTCATTCTGAAGCCAAAGGAAGTGCTTTTGGAGGATTTTACGCACATTAGAAATTCAACTTTAAGGCAAAAAATAGTTTTTTGTTGTGTTTTTTCAAACAAATCCAGCTCTGTAGTTTCTCTGCTTCCACAGGCAGGAAACTACAGAGCCGTGCAAACGAGGAGGCAGTGCCACCTGAGGAGACTAGGAGTAACTGCAGTTTCTGTCTTTATGTTCAAACGTGTGTTTTATACAAACATCCAGTCGATATTAAACTCTGAATCTGAAATATACAACGTACGGCTGCTTGGGAAGAATTGGGACATTCATTCAACATGTTTGTGGAGCTTTTAGAGGCGAATGTGTCACTTTGAATTTACGTGATCCAGAATTGTCTCAAATATCTGATTACAACACATCGGCCAAACTATTATTTTTTACATTATTTGTTATTTACAGTAAAAATAACTTGTCTCTCTGAATGACCTCACATCTCTTGGCATTTCAAGCGTTTACACCCAAACTGATATCCTGCTTCACGTGTCTGTTTTCAAACGGTAAATAAAACGCTTTCGAGGTTTAAAACTGACCTGCAGGCGGCACAGAGCTTCAGACGTTAAATATCAAGGGATCAGATCAGTTTCTCAGACGACGATGAAGGCGTCGAGGCGGCGTTTCTTTATGAAGCATGTCTGCATGACCCCCCCCCCCAAAAAAACAGAAAGAAGAGTTTTCTATCTACAGGAATGCAGCGTCTCGAGCCTCCGATCTGTTTTGAATGTGGTGCCAAAATGCGGTGAATTACATCGTCACAGCAGACAGAAGGAGAAGCAGGAGCTAAATTCTGAACGCCGTGTTTTTTACTGCAGTTAAAGTGAAAGGTCCATGTGTGTGTAGCAAAGTGCATAGAGTCTATTTACAACACACACACACACACACACACACACCACACACACTGCGTTAGTGTAGCAGCAGAGTGAGGATGACGTATCGCTGAGAGATGCAGCGAAGACGACGGAAACACGAAGAAGCAGTCGTTCCGAGCGAAGAGGCGGGAAGGAAGTGAAGTATTTAGTGATCAGGAAGTGATCAGGAGTGATCCATTGGCTCGATGGCACCATCAGGCCCCGCCTCCTGGCTCTCCATCTGCTCCGGTTCCTCCTTGGGGTCCGGTTTCCCGTCCGGAGGTTTTTCCACAGACGTTGGTTGTTGTTCTGCAGAAATTTGGTTGTTGTTTTACAGACGGTTGTTGATCCGCAGACGTTGGTTGTGGCTATAATAAAATCAACATGAAATTAAAGAAAAGGTTATTTCATAAAAAACTGTATAATGAAGACTCTTTTAAAACCCTGCTGCAAAAGCCAAAGTCCTTAATATGACCGAGAGCAGGTCAAAACATGTCTCTTCTACATCAACATGTGTTGATGTAGAAGAGACATGAAGAAGAGGGGACACATGTTGATGTAGAAGAGACATGAAGAAGAGGGGACACATGTTGATGTAGAAGAGACATGAAGAAGAGGGGACACATGTTGATGTAGAAGAGACATGAGAAGAGGGGACACATGTTGATGTAGAAGAGACATGAACAAGAGGGGACACATGTTGATGTAGAAGAGACATGAAGAAGAGGGGACAACATGTTATGAAGAAGAGACATGAAGAAGAGGGACACATGTTGATGTAGAAGAGACATGAAGAAGGGGGACACATGTTGATGTAGAAGAGACATGAAGAAGAGGGGACACATGTTGATGAGAAGAGAGACATGAAGAAGAGGGGACAAATGTTGATGAGAAGAGACATGAAGAAGAGGGGACACATGTTGATGTAGAAGAGACATGAACAAGAGGGGGACACATGTTGATGTAGAAGAGACATGAAAGAAGAGGGGACAAATGTTGATGAAGAAGAGACATGAAGAAGAGGGGACACATGTGATGTAGAAGAGACATGAAGAAGAGGGGGACACATGTTGATGTAGAAGAGACATGAAGAAGAGGGGACACATGTTGATGAAGAGAGACATGAAGAAGAGGGGACACAGTTGATGTAGACGAGACATGAAGAAGAGGGGACACATGTTGATGTAGAAAGAGACATGAAGAAGAGGGGACACATGTTGATGTAGAAGAGACATGAAGAAGAGGGGGACACATGTTGATGTAGAAGAGACATGAACAAGAGGGGACACATGTTGATGTAGAAGAGACATGAAGAAAGAGGGGACACATGTGATGTAGAAGAGACATGAAGAAGAGGGACAAATGTTTGATGAAGAAGAGACATGAAGAAGAGGGGAACACATGTTGATGTAGAAGAGACATGAAGAAGAGGGACACATGTTGATGTAGAAGAGACATGGAGAAGAGGGGACACATGTTGATGTAGAAGAGACATGAAGAAGAGGGGACACATGTTGATGTAGAAGAGGACATGAAGAAGAGGGGACACATGTTGATGAAGAAGAGACATGAAGAAGAGGGGACACATGTTGATGTAGAAGAGACATGAAGAAGAGGGGACACATGTTGATGTAGAAGAGACATGAAGAAGAGGGGACACATGTTGATTGTAGAAGAGACATGAAGAAGAGGGGACACATGTTGATGTAGAAGAGACATGAAGAAGAGGGGACACATGTTGATGTAGAAGAGACATGAACAAAGAGGGGGGACACATGTTGATGTAGAAGAGACATGAAGAAGAGGGGACAAATGTTGATGAAGAAGAGACATGAAGAAGAGGGGACACATGTTGATGTAGAAGAGACATGAAGAAGAGGGGACACATGTTGATGTAGAAAGAGACATGAAGAAGAGGGGACACATGTTGATGTAGAAGAGACATGAAGAAGAGGGGACACATGTTGATGTAGAAGAGACATGAACAAGAGGGGACACATGTGATGTAGAAGAGACATGAAGAAGAGGGGACAAATGTTGATGAAGAAGAGACATGAAGAAGAGGGGACATGTTGATGTAGAAGAGACATGAAGAGGGGACACATGTTGATGTAGAAGAGACATGAAGAAGAGGGGACACATGTTATGTAGAAGAGACATGAAGAAGAGGGGACAATTTGATGAAGAAGAGACATGAAGAAGAGGGGACACATGTTGATGTAGAAGAGACATGAAGAAGAGGGGACACATGTTGATGTAGAAGAGACATGAAGAAGAGGGGACACATGTTGATGTAGAAGAGAGACATGAAGAAGAGGGACACATGTTGATGTAGAAGCAACATGAAGAGGGGACACATGTTGATGTAGAGAGACATGAAGAAGAGGGGACACATGTTGATGTAGAAGAGACATGAAGAAGAGGGGACACATGTGATTAGAAGAGACATGAAGAAGAGGGGACACATGTTGTGTAGAAGAGACATGAACAAGAGGGGACACATGTTGATGTAGAAGAGACATGAAAAGAGGGGACACATTGATGTAGAAGAGACACATGTTGATTAGAAGAGACATAAGAAGGGGGACACATGTTGATGTGAAGAGACATGAAGAAGGGGACACGTGTTGATGTAGAAGAGACATGAAAAGGGGACACATGTTGATGTAGAAGAGACATGAAGAAGAGGGGACACATGTTGATGTAGAGAAGAGACATGAACAAGAGGGGACACATGTTGATGTAGAAGAGACATGAAAAAGAGGGGACACATGTTGATGTAGAAGAGACATGAAGAGAGGGACAAATGTTGATGGAAGAGAGACATGAAGAAGAGGGGACACTGTTGATGTAGAAGAGACATGAAGAAGAGGGGACACCATGTTGATGTAGAAGAGACATGAAGAAGAGGGACACATGTTGATGTAGAAGAGACATGAAGAAGAGGGGACACATGTTTGATGAAGAAGAGACATGAAGAAGAGGGGACACATGTGATGTAGAAGAGACATGAAGAAGAGGGACACATGTTGATGTAGAAGAGACATGAAGAAGAGGGGACCATGTTGATGTAGAAGAGACATGAAGAAGAGGGGACACATTTGATGTAGAAGAGACATGAACAGAGGGACATGTTGATGTAGAGAGTAGAAGATGAAGAAGAGGGGACAAATGTTGATGAAGAAGAGACATGAAGAAGAGGACACATGTTGATGTAGAAGAGACATGAAGAAGAGGGGACACATGTTGATGTAGAAGAGACATGAAGAAGAGGGGACACATGTTGATGTAGAAGAGACATGAAGAAGAGGGGACACATGTTGATGTAGAAGAGACATGAACAAAAAGAGGGGACACATGTTGATGTAGAAGAGACTGAGAAGAGGGGACAAATGTTGATGAAGGAGACATGAAGAAGATGGGAACATGTTGATGTAGAAGAGACATGAACAAGAGGGGACACATGTTGATGTAGAAGAGACATGAGAAGAGGGACACATGTTGATGTAGAAGAGACATGAAGAAGAGGGGACAAATGTTGATGAAGAGAGACATGAAGAAGAGGGGACACATGTTGATGTAGAAGAGACATGAAGAAGAGGGGACACATGTTGATGTAGAAGAGACATGAAGAAGAGGGGACACATGTTGATGTAGAAGAGACATGAAGAAGAGGGGACACATGTTGATGTAGAAGCAACATGAAGAAGAGGGGACACATGTTGATGTAGAGGAGACATGAAGAAGAGGGGACACATGTTGATGTAGAAGAGACATGAAGAAGAGGGGACACATGTTGATGTAGAAGAGACATGAAGAAGAGGGACACATTTGATGTAGAAGAGACATGAACAAGAGGGGACACATGTTGATGTAGAAGAGACATGAAAAAGAGGGGACACATGTTGATGTAGAAGAGACACATGTTGATGTAGAGAGACATGAAGAAGAGGGGACACATGTTGATGTAGAAGAGACATGAAGAAGCGGGGGACACATGTTGAGTAGACGAGAACATGAACAAGAGGGGACACATGTTGATGTAGAAGAGACATGAAAAAGAGGGGACACATGTTTGATGTAGAAGAAGGACACATGTTGATGTAGAAGAGACATGAAGAGAGGGGACACATGTTTGATGTAGAAGAGACATGAAGAAGAGGGGACACATGTGATGTAGAAGAGACATGAACAAGAGGGGACACATTGTTGATGTAGAAGAGACATGAAAAAGAGGGGACACATGTTGATGTAGAAGAGACATGAGAAGAGGGGACACATGTTGATGTAGAAGAGACATGAAGAAGAGGGACACATGTTGATGTAGAAGAGACATGAAGAAGAGGGGACACATGTTGATGTAGAAGAGACATGAAGAAGAGGGGACACATGTTGATGAAGAAGAGACATGAAGAAGAGGGGAAACATGTTGATGTAGAAGAGACATGAAGAAGAGGGGACACATGTTGATGTAGAAGAGACATGAAGAAGAGGGGACACATGTTGATGAAGAAGAGACATGAAGAAGAGGGGACACATGTTGATGTAGAAGAGACATGAAGAAGAGGGGAAAATGTGATGTAGAAGAGACATGAAGAAGAGGGGACACATGTTGATGTAGAAGAGACATGAAGAAGAGGGGACACATGTTGATGTAGAAGAGACATGAACAAGAGGGGACACATGTTGATGTAGAAGAGACATGAAGAAGAGGGGACAACATGTTGATGAAGAAGAGACATGAAGAAGAGGGACACATTTGATGTAGAAGAGACATGAACAAGAGGGGACACATGTTGATGTAGAAGAGACATGAAGAAAGAGGGGACAATGTTGGAAGAAGAGACATGAAGAAGAGGGGACACATGTTGATGTAGAAGAGACACATGTTGATGAAGAAGAGACATGAAGAAGAGGGGGACACATGTTGATGAAGAAGATAGAGACATGAAGAAGAGGGGACACATGTGTGATGTAGAAGAGACTATGAAGCAGACGGGGACACATGTTGATGTAGAAGAGACATGAAGAAGAGGGGGACACATGTTGATGTAGAAGAGACATGAAGACGAGGGGACATCATGTTGATGTAGAAGCAGGAAAGCACGAATGAAGAAGAGGGGACACATGTTGATGTAGAAGCAACATGAAGAAGATGGGGGACACATGTTTGATGTAGAGGAGACATGAAGAAGAGGGGACACATGTTGATGTAGAAAGAGACATGAAGAAGAGGGGAAACATGTTGATGTAGAAGAGACACATGTGATGTAGAAGAGACCTGAAGAAGAGGGGACACATGTTGATGAGAAGAGACATGAACAGGAGGGGACACATGTTGATGTAGAGAGACATGAAAAAGACAGGGGGACACATGTTGATGTAGAAGAGACACATGTTGATGTAGAAGAGACATGAAGAAGAGGGGACACATGTTGATGTAGAAGAGACATGAAGAAGAGGGGACACATGTTGATGTAGAAGAGACATGAACAAGAGGGGACACATGTTGATGTAGAAGAGACATGAAAAAGAGGGGACACATGTTGATGTAGAAGAGACATGAAGAAGAGGGGACACATGTTGATGTAGACGAGACATGAAGAAGAGGGGACACATGTTGATGTAGAAGAGACATGAAGAAGAGGGGACACATGTTGATGTAGAAGAGACATGAAGAAGAGGGGACACATGTTGATGTAGAAGAGACATGAAGAAGAGGGGACACATGTTGATGTAGAAGATTCATGAAGAAGAGGGGACACATGTTGATGAAGAAGAGACATGAAGAAGAGGGGACACATATTCATGTAGAAGAGATATGAAGAAGAGGGGACACATGGTGATGTAGAAGAGACATGAAGAAGAGGGGACACATGTTGATGTAGAAGAGACATGAAGAAGAGGGGACACATGTTGATGTAGAAGAGACATGAAGAAGAGGGGACACATGTTGATGTAGAAGAGACATGAAGAAGAGGGGACACATGGTGATGTAGAAGAGACATGAAGAAGAGGGGACACATGTTGCTGTAGAAGAGACATGAAGAAGAGGGGACACATGTTGATGTAGAAGAGACATGAAGAAGAGGGGACACATGTTGATGTAGAAGAGACATGAAGAAGAGGGGACACATGTTGATGAAGAAGAGACATGAAGAAGAGATAAACTCACCTTCTGACGGTGTTGGTGGTGGTCCCCTCCCTCAGGTGCCGCTCCATGGAGGCCTGGATGCTGGACACCATGTCCTGCAGCTGGCGGCGCTGCTGCTCCAATCAGACCGGGTCTGGGCGCCCCGCCCCTCCTTCATCCTCACGAAGCCCGGCGCCATGCGCACCAGCTCTGGGATCTGAGACAAATCTGGAGCTCCTCGTGTCACGCTGGAGCTCCAGGTCCACGCCACTGCTGTGCTGCCGCGTGATTGGACGGTGCTCCGGAGGGGAGGAGCTTCCTAGATAGATAGACAGAAAGGAACAAACATAAGAACATAACACATCACACACATCTATAACATTCATCTGTTTGCAACTCAAATATATCAATATTCCAATTACTGTATAGACTATTCTGCACTTTCTTTTATTTCCCATTTTATCTGTTTTTACGGTGCGTCCACACGGCAGCGTGCGTTGAAGCTTGCCGGTGGGCGTGTCTGGTGCGCGACTAACAACCAATCACATTAATCTCCCGCCCTGGACACACAAGCACGTGGTTTGATTGGCTAGAGCTTGTTCTGGCATATGATTTGATTTGCTGGCACTTCCGTTGAAGCTTCAAAAGTTGAACTTTTCTCAACTTTCAGTGCGAGCGACGGAGGCAAAGCGACGCGACGGAACCACAATGCAGTTCGGCAAAGCGTGACGTATACGGCCTTATTGGAGACCCTGGAAAGAGTCCTGTATGGGGCTCCTGAAGGGGACTCTTTAATCTTGCTGGGAGACTTCAACGCACATGATGGAGACACTTGGGGGGGGGCGTGATTGAGGAGGAACGGCCCCCCTGATCTGAACCGGAGTGGTGGTTTGTTACTGGACTTCTGTGCTAGTCATGGATTGGCCATAACAAACACCATGTTCGAAAATAAGGATGCTCATAAGTGTACTTGGTACCAGAGCACCCTAGGCAGAAGGTCCATGATCGATTTTTCGTTATCGTATCATCGGACCTGAGGCCATATGTTTTTGGACACTCGGGTAAAGAGAGGGTCAGAGTTGTCAACTGATCACCATCTGGTGGTGAGTTTGGTCGAGTGGCGGGGGGAAACCCTCTGGATAGACCATGGTAAGCCCCAACGTGTAAGTTTGGGTGAACTGGGAACGTCTGGAGGAGGCCCAAGTTCAGGAGGCCTTCAACTCACACCTCCGGCGGAGCTTTTCAGGCATTCCTGTGGAGGCTGGGGACATTGAACCAGAGTGGTCGGTGTTCAAAGCCTCTATTGCCGAAGCGGGGAGCTGTGGTCTCAAGGTCTTAGGTGCCTCAAGGGGCGGTAACCCTTGAAACTCCTGGTGGACACCAGTGGTCAGGGAAGCCGTCCGACTGAAGAAGGAGGCCTTCAGGGATTTGTTATCCCGGGGGACTGCCGAGGCAGTTGCAAGGTACCGACAGGCCCGAAGGGCAGCAGCCTCAGCCGTGGCCGAGGCAAAGCAGCGGGTGTGGGAGAAGTTCGGAGAAGACATGGAGAAGGACTTTCGGGCGGCACCAAAGTTGTTCTGGAAACTGTCCGACACCTCAGGAGGGGGAAGCAGGGGACCATCCAAGCTGTGTACAGTAAGGATGGGACGTTGTTGACCTCAACTGATGGGAGTGTTAGGGCGTTGGAAGGAAACACTTTGAGGAACTCCTGAACCCGACAACTCCGCCCTCTATGTTAGAGGCAGAGCTGGAGTATGACGGGGGATCAACACCAATCTCCCGGGGGGAGGTCACTGAGGTCGTCAAACAACTCCACCGTGGCAAAGCCCCGGGGGTGGATGAGATCCGCCCAGAAATGCTGAAGGCTCTGGGTGTTGAGGGACTGTCATGGTTGACACGTCTCATCAACGTTGCGTGGAAGTCGGGAAACAGCTACCGAAGGAGTGGCAGACGGGGTGGTGGTTCCCCTTTTCAGAAAGGGGATCAGAGGGTGTGTGCCCAATTACAGAGGCATCACACTACTCAGCCTCCCCGGGAAAGTTTACTCTAAGGTACTCGAAAGGAGGGTCAGGCCGATTGTCGAACCTCAGATTGAGGAGGAACAATGCGGATTCCGTCCTGGTCGTGGAACGACGGATCAGCTTTTTACTCTCGCAAGGATCCTGGAGGGGGCCTGGGAGTACGCTTATCCGGTCTACATGTATTTTGTAGACTTGGAGAAGGCGTATGACCGAGTTCCCAGGGAGTTACTGTGGGAGGTGCTGTGGGAGTATGGGGTGAGGGGGTCTCTACTCAGGGCCATCCAATCTCTGTACTCCCAAAGCGAGAGCTGTGTCCGGGTCCTCGGCAGTAAGTCGGACCCATTTCCGGTGAGGGTTGGCCTCCGCCCAGGGCTGCGCTTTGTCACCAATCCTGTTTGCTAATATACATGGATCGGATTTTCGAGGCGTAGTCGTGGGGGGAGGGGGTCCTGCAGTTCGGTGGACTAAGGATTGCACCACTGCTTTTTGCAGATGATGTGGTTCTAATGGCTTCATCGGTCTGCGACCTTCAGCACTCACTGGATCGGTTCGCAACCGAGTGTTCAAGCGGCTGGGATGAGGATCAGCACCTCCAAATCTGAGGCCATGGTTCTCAGCAGGAAACCGATGGACTGTCCACTTCAAGTAGGGAATGAGGTCCTTACCCCAAGTGAAGGAGTTCAAGTATCTCGGGGTCTTGTTCTCGAGTGAGGGAACAATGGAGCGTGAGATGGGCCGGAGAATCGGAGCAGCGGGCGGGAGCGGGTACTGCAGTCGCTTTACCGCACCGTTTGTGTCGAAAAGGGAGCTGAGCCAGAAGGCAAAGCTCTCTGTCTACCGGGCAATTTTCATCCTACCCTCACCTATGGTCATGAGGATGGGTCATGACCCAAAGAACGAGGATCGCGGATACAAGCGGCCGAGATGGGTTTTCTCCGCAGGGTGGCTGGCGTCTCCCTTAGGGATAAGGTGAGAAGTTCAGTCATCCGCGGAGGGACCTCGGAGTTGAACCGGCTCTTCCTTCGCGTCGAACGGAGCCAGTTGAGGTGGTTCGGGCACCTAGTTAGGATGCCACCTAGGCGCCTCCCTCGGGAGGTGTTCCAGGCACGTCCAGCTGGAAAGAGACCGAGGGGTAGACCTAGGACCAGGTGGAGGGATTATATCTCTTCGCTGGCCTGGGAGCGCCTTGGCGATCCCCCAGTCAGAGCTGGTTGATGAGGGGAAAGGAAAGTTTGGGCTCTCTGCTGGAACTGCTACCCCCGAGACCCGACACGGATAAGGGGGGAGAGGATGGATGGATGGATGGATGGAGGATTATGTGTATATATATATTATATATATATATCTATATATATATTACACAGCTTATTAACGGCATATATATATATATATATATATGCCGTTAATAACTGTGTAATATATACCTGGGCTGCTACATCCTCAGAACTGTACAGGATCGTGTATTTTGTAAATTCTGTAACTTTTTAAATTATAATTTGTTTATGTTTAATACTTTTTAATGCGTGCTTCTTAGTTAACATTAAGCTGTTCTTAGCTACTTTTTTATCATCAACCTTTTTAGTAGTCACCTTTTTTATCCTCAACTTTTTTTCTTGGGTCAACTTTGTTTCAATAATCTTGGCTGCTAATCTTCAGAACTGTTACAGGATGTGTATTTTGTTTCATCTTTAATATTCTTTTTATGCATGCTTCTTAGTTAACGTTAAGCTGGCCTTTGGCTCTTTTCTGCCTGCTAACCAACGTAAAGTCGCCTCTGTAAGCCGTGACTTACTAGGCCCTCTGACCCCCTTCACTCTGCGAAAAAAAAAGAGTTATTACGTCACAGCGTATACTTCAGTGGAATATCAAAACGGACCCCGGGCGTGCAAAACGCATCAATGACAGCGACCCTCTACCACACAGAACAAACACCTGTAGATAACCCAATGTGTGTTCTTTGAATTGAAAGGATTATTGCATTGTGTTTGTTACTTTCGTTGCAGTTGTATGTCTTAAGCGTAATTTGGCATGCTTTTATTTTGAAGGCGAGTTTACGCTGTTGACAGGACGTTGTGTTGCTATGGAAACAAGAAAGCTTCATAGCGGGCGGAACTTGTCTAAAGTCCGCGATAATAAAACCCACCCATTTAGAGGGAAGATATGATTGGTCAATTGTACTGTCATCTGAACATTACTCTCTCGTTCAGTTGCTATAGCAACCCTCTGTGAATTCACAGCTGGACGTCCCAATCAGCTCCTAGCTTCACCTCGCAGAGACGAGCTTCTTCTTTTAACCCTTCACATTTCCAACAGAAACTGAATAGGCAGATTCAAAGGATCTTATTTCTTTGGAAATGTTATTTTAAATACAATTTAATCAAGTTATTTTTGGTAAAACTAATGAAAAATATAAGAAATAAATAGAGGCCCTGACGGCTCGCACTGCCTCTGTGGGACTAATGAAGGTTTTCTGATTCTGATTCAGATGCTACAGTGGGAGTTTACGTAGCTAGAAAGCGTGAGATTCTGCAACGTCTCTTTTTTGCCAGCAATGATCTGTTTGGTGTTTCAGCAATCAGAGACATGTGTTGTATATATCTGAGACCTGTAATATATCTGATGAAAAACATAATAATAGGAGACTTTTAAGTACATGTTTCTGGTATCAGTACTTTACTCCACTACTTATTTTTCTGACGACTTTTACTTGACTTCTTACATTTTGAACAACAAAACCTGTACTTTCTACTTCTCTCATGTTGAACTCAAATACCTGTACTTCTACTTCTCTCATATTGAACTCAAATACCTGTACTTCTACTTCTTACATGTTGAACTCAAATACCTGTACTTTCTACTTCTCAATGTTGAACTCAAATACCTGTACTTTCTACTTCTTACATGTTGAACTCAAATACCTGTACTTTCTACTTCTACATGTTGAACCCAAATACCTGAACTTTCTACTTCTTACATGTTGAACTCAAATACCTGTACTTTCTACTTCTCACATGTTGAACACAAATACCTGTACTTTCTACTTCTACATGTTGAACTCAAATACCTGTACTTTCTACTTCTCACATGTTGAACTCCAAATACCTGTACTTTCTACTTCTTACATGTTGAACTCAAATACCTGTACTTTCTACTTCTCACATGTTGAACCAAATACCTGTACTTTCTATTCTACATGTTGAACACAAATACCTGTACTTTCTACTTCTCTCATGTTGAACTCAAATACCTGTACTTTCTACTTCTTACATGTTGAACACAAATACCTGTACTTTCTACTTCTCTCATGTTGAACTCAAATACCTGTACTTTCTACTTCTCTCATATTGAACTCAAATACCTGTACTTTCTACTTCTTACATGTTGAACTCAAATACCTGTACTTTCTACTTCTTACATGTTGAACACAAATACCTGTACTTTCTACTTCTTACATGTTGAACCAAATACCTGTACTTTCTACTTCTTACATGTTGAACACTAATACCTGTACTTTCTACTTCTCAATGTTGAACTCATACCTGTAGTTTCTACTTCTTACATGTTGAACACAAATACCTGTACTTTCTACTTCTTACATGTTGAACTCAAATACCTGTACTTTCTACTTCTTACATGTTGAACTCAAATACCTGTACTTTCTACTTCTTACATGTTGAACACAAATACCTGTACTTTCTACTTCTACATGTTGAACTCAAATACCTGTACTTTCTACTTCTTACATGTTGAACACAAATACCTGTACTTTCTACTTCTTACATGTTGAACTCAAATACCTGTACTTCTACTTCTTACATGTTGAACTCAAATACCTGTACTTTCTACTTCTTACATGTTGAACACAAATACCTGTACTTTCTACTTCTTACATGTTGAACTCAAATACCTGTACTTTCTACTTCTTACATGTTGAACACAAATACCTGTACTTTCTACTTCTTACATGTTGAACACAAATACCTGTACTTTCTACTTCTTACATGTTGACTCTCAAATACCTGTACTTTTCTACTTCTTACATGTTGAACTCAAATACCTGTACTTTCTACTTTTACATGTTGAACACAAATACCTGTACTTTCTACTTCTTACATGTTGAACTCAAATACCTGTACTTTCTACTTCTCAACATGTTGAACACTAATACCTGTACTTTCTACTTCTGACATGTTGAACTCAAATACCTGTACTTTCTACTTCACATGTTGAACACAAATACTGTACTTTCTACTTCTTCATGTTGAACACAAATACCTGTACTTTCTACTTCTCACATGTTGAACTCAAATACCTGTACTTTCTACTTCTTACATGTTGAACACAAATACCTGTACTTTCTACTTCTTACATGTTGAACTCAAATACCTGTACTTTCTACTTCTTACATGTTGAACACTAAATACCTGTACTTTCTACTTCTTACATGTTGAACTCAAATACCTGTACTTTCTACGTCTTACATGTTGAACTCAAATACTGTACTTTCTACTTCTTACATGTTGAACACAAAACCTGTACTTTCTACTTCTACATGTTGAACTAAATACCTGTACTTTCTACTTCTCACATGTTGAACACTAATACTGTACTTTCTACTTCTGACATGTTGAACTCAAATACCTGTACTTTCTACTTCTCACATGTGAACACAATACCTGTACTTTCTACTTCTTACATGTTGAACACAAATACCTGTACTTTCTACTTCTTACATGTTGAACACAAATACCTGTACTTTCTACTTCTTACATGTTGAACTCAAATACCTGTACTTTCTACTTCTCACATGTTGAACTCAAATACCTGTACTTTCTACTTCTTACATGTTGAACACAATACCTGTACTTTCTACTTCTCACATGTTGAAACTCAAATACCTGTACTTTCTACTTCTTACATGTTGAACTCAAATACCTGTACTTTCTACTTCTTACATGTTGAACACAAATACCTGTACTTTTACTTCTTACATGTTGAACTCAAATACCTGTACTTCTACTTCTTACATGTTGAACACAAATACCTGTACTTTCTACTTCTGACATGTTGAACAAATACCTGTACTTTCTACTTCTCACATGTTGAACACAAATACCTGTACTTTCTACTTCTCACATGTTGAACTCAAATACCTGTACTTTCTACTTTTACATTTTGAACCAAATACCTGTACTTTCTATTCTTACATGTTGAACTCAAATACCTGTACTTTCTACTTCTTACATGTTGAACCCAAATACCTGTACTTTCTACTTCTTACATGTTGAACACAAATACCTGTACTTTCTACTTCTTACATGTTGAACTCAAATACCTGTACTTTCTATTTTTACATGTTGAACTCAAATACCTGTACTTTCTACTTCTTACATGTTGAACCCAAATACCGTATTTCTACTTCTTACATGTTGAACCCAATACCTGTACTTTCTATTCTTACATGTTGAACCCAAATACCTGTACTTTCTACTTCTCACATGTTGAACTCAAATACCTGTACTTTCTACTTCTTACATGTTGAACACAAATACCTGTACTTTCTACTTCTTACATGTTGAACTCAAATACCTGTACTTTTACTTCTTACATGTTGAACACAAAACCTGTACTTTCTACTTCTCACATGTTGAACTCAAATACCTGTACTTTCTACTTCTCACATGTTGAACCCAAATACTGTACTTTCTACTTCTTACATGTTGAACTCAATACCTGTACTTTCTACTTACATGTTGAACCCAAATACCTGTACTTTCTACTTCTTACATGTTGAACTCAAATACCTGTACTTTCTATTCTTACATGTTGAACCCAAATACCTGTACTTTCTACTTCTTACATGTTGAACTCAAATACCTGTTGAAGCCTGTACTTTCATACTTCGTTACCTATGGTGTGAACTTAAATACCTGTACTTTCTACTTCTCTACATGTTGCACACAAATATACCTGATACTTTCTACTTCTTACATGTTGAACTCAAATACCTGTACTTTCTACTTCGTACATGTTGCAACTCAAATACCTGTACTTTCTACTTCTCACATGTTGAACTCCAAATACCTGTACTTTCTACTGCTCCACATGTTGAACCCAAATACCTGTAACTTTCTTACTTCTCAACCATGTTGAACTCAATACCTGGTACTTTCTACTTCTTCCATGTTGAACTCAAATACCTTGTACTTTCTACTTCTTACATGTTGAACCTTCAAATTACCTGTACTTTCTACTCTTACATGTTGTGAACCCAAATTACCTGTATCTTCTACTTTCTTACATGTTGAACTCAAATTACCTGATACTTCTACTTCTTACATGTTGAACTCAATACCTGTACTTTCTTACTTCTACATGTTTGAATACTCAATACCTGTACTTTCTTACTTCTTACTGCTGTTGAACTTCAAATACCTGTACTTTCTACTTCTTACATGTTGAACTCAAATACCTGTACTTTCTACTTCTTCATGTTGAACTCAAATACCTGTACTTTCTACTTCTACATGTTGAACCCAAATACCTGTACTTTCTACTTCTCACATGTGAACTCAAATACCTGTACTTTCTACTTCTCACATGTTGAACTCAAATACCTGTACTTCTACTTCTCACATGTTGAACTCAAATACCTGTACTTTCTACTTCTCACATGTTGAACTCAAATACCTGTACTTTCTACTTTACAATGTTGAACCCAAATACCTGTACTTTCTACTTCTTACATGTTGAACTCAAATACCTACTTTCTACTTCTTACATGTTGAACCAAATACTGTACTTTCTACTTCTTACATGTTGAACACAAATACCTGTACTTTCTACTTCTCACATGTTGAACACACAAATACCTGTACTTTCTACTTCTTACATGTTGAACTCAAATACCTGTACTTTCTACTTCTTACATGTTGAACACAAATACCTGTACTTTCTACTTCTTACATGTTGAACACACAAATACCTGTACTTTCTACTTCTTACATGTTGAACTCAAATACCTGTACTTTCTACTTCTCACATGTTGAACCCAAATACCTGTACTTTCTACTTCTTACATGTTGAACCCAAATACCTGTACTTTCTACTTCTTACATGTTGAACTCAAATACCTGTACTTTCTACTTCTCACATGTTGAACCCAAATACCTGTACTTTCTACTTCTCACATGTTGAACTCAAATACCTGTACTTTCTACTTCTTACATGTTGAACCAAATACCTGTACTTTCTACTTCTTACATGTTGAACTCAAATACCTGTACTTTCTACTTCTTACATGTTGAACTCAAATACCTGTACTTTCTACTTCTTACATGTTGAACACAAATACCTGTACTTTCTACTTCTTACATGTTGAACTCAAATACTTGTACTTTCTACTTCTCTCATTTTCCAAACAGCTGGTTCCTTTAGTCTGAATGTGTGTTTGATGCGTGATCATTATTCTTTAGAGTCATTGCGTGCCTATTGATTTGAACACGATCCGTGTATCCATCATTTCCTGGTCTTCTCTAAAGAAGAGGGACCAATGGAAACGTTGTCATGTTGCCGTTGTTCAGCATGGAAACATTCATTAGCTAACAATGACATTATTGTTCTATTAATATAAAGGGAGGTCAGGTACTCTTTAAAGCAGCTGCTAGTTATGGGTACTTTTTACTGAAGTACACTTCAAAGCCTCTTTACTTTGACTTGAGTAAAGAAGTTTAGTCAGTACTTCTACTTTCACCAGAGTATTTTTGAACACGACGAGTATCTGTACTTCTACTTGAGTAAATGTGGGTACTTTTTGTATATATCTGAGACCTGTAATATATTGATGAAGAACAGTATAATAGGGGACCTTTAAGTGCAGTAATGAAGAGTTACCTAGAGAGTGGCCCCTCCCCTGGAAAGCGTTGAGGCTCTGAAACGACTCTTTTTCCGCAACCACGCCTCCTCCTCCGAGCCTCAGCACGCCGGACGCCTCGCTGCTCTCTCTGTTGGCCCCCGGAGGCCTCGGAGCGCACCTGCAGCTGCAGCAGCGCCTCCTTCACCTGCTCCTCCACCTCCGGGCTCACGGGGAAGTGCCCGGCCGCGTCCACGCAGAGATCCAGACGCTCCGTCGCCGCGTTGAACACGAAGGTCTTCCCCGTCAGGTGAGGCAGCGAGCAGTGCTTCCCGTCCAGCAGGCCTGAGGACACACAGGAGGGGGTTCTTAAGGATCATAGACAAACAGGTCAGTCTGAAGAATCAGCGTGAAGCCAAAATGCAATTCCCCAAAACCGTCTTTCCCTAACGCCGCTCAAAGACGCTTTTATTTCCACAGACATAACATCAAGAGGACATGCATGGAGATGCACCTGTAGCACATCAGGGTTAATCCTGCACGCCCTCCCTGGACACCAACAAGACATACCATTTCTTGATGCTATCGATTTTCATATTGTGCAAACATTATCAACACATTATCGCTCCCCCTCCTCAACAAAATGATCGCACAACGCCTGAACCATTATGTGAGTAAGAACCAGTGCTTTCTAAAAAGCCACAATGTTGAGGTTGAGAAAAAGTCAACATTTTGAGAAAAAGTCAAACATTTTAGAAAAAAGTCAGAATTCTGAGGAAAAAAGTCAGGTTTTTTTCAGATTTTGAGAAAAAGTCAAAGTTTTGAGGAAAAGTCAGAATTTTGAGAAAAAATCCAATTTTTGAGAAAAAAAATTGGATTTTTTTAAAAAGTCAGAATTTTGAAATTTTGAGAAAAAAGTCAACATTTTGAGAAAAAGTCAAACATTTGAGAAAAAAGTCAGAATTCTGAGGAGAAAGTCAGAATTCTGAGGAGAAAGTCAGAATTCTGAGGAGAAAGTCAGGATTCTGAGGAGATAGTCAGGATTCTGAGGAGAAAAGTCAGGATTCTGAGGAGAAAGTCAGGATTCTGAGGAGAAAAGTCAGGTCTTTTTCAGATTTTGAGAAAAAGTCAAAGTTTTGAGAAAAAGTCAACATTTTGAGAAAAAGTCAAACATTTTAGAAAAAAGTCAGAATTCTGAGGAAAAAAGTCAGGTTTTTTTCAGATTTTGAGAAAAAGTCAAAGTTTTGAGAAAAAATCCAAATTTTGAGAAAAAAATTCAAATTTTGAAAAATAATCCGAATTTTCTTAAAAAGTCAGAATTTTGAGAAAAAATCCAATTTTTGAGAAAAAAATTGAATTTTTTTAAAAAGTCAGAATTTTGAAATTTTGAGAAAAAAGTCAACATTTTGAGAAAAAGTCAAACATTTGAGAAAAAAGTCAGAATTCTGAGGAGAAAGTCAGGATTCTGAGGAGAAAGTCAGGATTCTGAGGAGAAAGTCAGGATTCTGAGGAGAAAGTCAGAATTCTGAGGAGAAAGTCAGGATTCTGAGGAGAAAGTCAGGATTCTGAGGAGAAAGTCAGGATTCTGAGGAGAAAGTCAGGATTCTGAGGAGAAAGTCAGGATTCTGAGGAGAAAGTCAGAATTGTGAGGAGAAAGTCAGGATTCTGAGGAGAAAGTCAGGATTCTGAGGAGAAGTCAGGATTCTGAGGAGAAAGTCAGGATTCTGAGGAGAAAGTCAGGATTCTGAGGAGAAAGTCAGGATTCTGAGGAGAAAGTCAGGATTCTGAGGAGAAAAGTCAGGATCTCTGAGGAGAAAGTCAGGATTCTGAGGAGAAAGTCAGGATTCTGAGGAGAAAGTCAGGATTCTGAGGAGAAAGTCAGAATTCTGAGGAGAAAGTCAGAATTCTGAGGAGAAAGTCAGGATTCTGAGGAGAAAGTCAGGATTCTGAGGAGAAAGTCAGAATTCTGAGGAGAAAGTCAGGATTCTGAGGAGAAAGTCAGGATTCTGAGGAGAAAGTCAGGATTCTGAGGAGAAAGTCAGGATTCTGAGGAGAAGTCAGGATTCTGAGGAGAAAGTCAGGATTCTGAGGAGAAGTCAGGATTCTGAGGAGAAAGTCAGGATTCTGAGGAGAAAGTCAGAATTCTGAGGAGAAAGTCAGAATTCTGAGGAGAAAGTCAGGATTCTGAGGAGAAAGTCAGAATTCTGAGGAGAAGTCAGGATTCTGAGGAGAAAGTCAGGATTCTGAGGAGAAAGTCAGGATTCTGAGGAGAAAGTCAGAATTCTGAGGAGAAAGTCAGAATTCTGAGGAGAAAGTCAGGATTCTGAGGAGAAAGTCAGGATTCTGAGGAGAAAGTCAGAATTCTGAGGAGAAAGTCAGGATTCTGAGGAGAAAGTCAGGATTCTGAGGAGAAAGTCAGGATTCTGAGGAGAAAGTCAGAATTCTGAGGAGAAAGTCAGGATTCTGAGGAGAAAGTCAGGATTCTGAGGAGAAAGTCAGGATTCTGAGGAGAAAGTCAGGATTCTGAGGAGAAAGTCAGGATTCTGAGGAGAAAGTCAGGTCTTTTTCAGATTTTGAGAAAAGTCAAAGTTTTGAGAAAAAGTCAACATTTTGAGAAAAAGTCAACATTTTGAGAAAAAGTCAAACATTTTAGAAAAAAGTCAGAATTCTGAGGAAAAAAGTCAGGTTTTTTTCAGATTTTGAGAAAAAGTCAAAGTTTTGAGAAAAAGTCAAAGTTTTGAGAAAAAATCCAAATTTTGAGAAAAAAAATTCAAATTTTGAAAAATAATCCGAATTTTCTTAAAAAGTCAGAATTTTGAGAAAAAATCCAATTTTTGAGAAAAAAAATTGAATTTTTTTAAAAAGTCAGAATTTTGAAATTTTGAGAAAAAAGTCAACATTTTGAGAAAAAGTCAAACATTTGAGAAAAAAGTCAGAATTCTGAGGAGAAAGTCAGGATTCTGAGGAGAAAGTCAGGATTCTGAGGAGAAAGTCAGGATTCTGAGGAGAAAGTCAGGATTCTGAGGAGAAAGTCAGGATTCTGAGGAGAAAGTCAGAATTCTGAGGAGAAAGTCAGGATTCTGAGGAGAAAGTCAGAATTCTGAGGAGAAAGTCAGAATTCTGAGGAGAAAGTCAGGATTCTGAGGAGAAAGTCAGGATTCTGAGGAGAAAGTCAGGATTCTGAGGAGAAAGTCAGGATTCTGAGGAGAAAGTCAGAATTCTGAGGAGAAAGTCAGGATTCTGAGGAGAAAGTCAGGATTCTGAGGAGAAAGTCAGGATTCTGAGGAGAAAGTCAGGATTCTGAGAGAAAGTCAGGATTCTGAGGAGAAAGTCAGGATTCTGAGGAGAAAGTCAGGATTCTGAGGAGAAAGTCAGGATTCTGAGGAGAAAGTCAGGATTCTGAGGAGAAAGTCAGAATTCTGAGGAGAAGTCAGGATTCTGAGGAGAAAGTCAGGATTCTGAGGAGAAAGTCAGGATTCTGAGGAGAAAGTCAGGATTCTGAGGAGAAAGTCAGGATTCTGAGGAGAAAGTCAATTCTGAGGAGAAAGTCAGGATTCTGAGGAGAAAGTCAGGATTCTGAGGAGAAAGTCAGGATTCTGAGGAGAAAGTCAGGATTCTGAGGAGAAAGTCAGGATTCTGAGGAGAAAGTCAGGATTCTGAGGAGAAAGTAGTCAGGATTCTGAGGAGAAAGTCAGGATTTCTGAGGAGAAAGTCAGGATTCTGAGGAGAAAGTCAGGATTCTGAGGAGAAAGTCAGGATTCTGAGGAGAAAGTCAGGATTCTGAGGAGAAAGTCAGGATTCTGAGGAGAAAGTCAGTTCTTTTTCAGATTTTGAGAAAAAGTCAGAATTTTGAGATTTTTTGAAAAAAGTCAGAATTGTTATATTTTGAGGAAAAAGTCAGAATTTTGAGATTTGGAGAAAAAGTGCTTCTCAAAGACGCTTTTATGGAGGGTAAGATTTTTAATAATAATACACTGGGGTTTTTATAGTGCTTTTCCGAATGCTCAAAGACGCTTTACATCAGAACAGAAACGAAACGAATAAAAATAAATAAATGATAAACAGCAGTCCTCCTAATCCACGTGTGAGTAAAGGCGGGGATAAACGCTTTGTAATGTTACGCGTCCGCGCTCCAGATGTTTCCAACTCCTTTATAAAGTCGTAGTTCTTTGTGCGGACGTACCCATGTCCTTCTTCACGATGTTGTAGAAGACGCCGCCCTGCTGGAATAAGTGCGGTAGCTTCTTAGCGTACGACCAGACGTCTTCACCTGAAACACAGACAGAGAAGAGTGTGAGAAGATATTAAATAACTGTTCAGGTCAGCCTGCTCACTGCAGTGCTCACCATCCTGTTTCCCCTGAATCACCTGTCTCGATCATTCCCGTCTACTTTGACTGTCTGCTCCATGATCACCCGCGCTTGTGTTTTATCATTATTTAACCTCTGATAGTATTTAACATTGTACCGTGTCCTTGGGTCTGCATCTGAAATGTGTTTTTATGTAAACACTTCATTTGTTAAGTATCTAAAGCTTTATTGAAACACTACTACTACTTCCCAGTATTTGCTTTCTTTCAAAACACCAAAACATTCCCATTTTAACAACAACGAAAGTCAAATGTGGTCTTTCATTGGAAAACAAAAAATAGAATTTGGAAATAACCATCAATTAGGTGGCGCCTAAATGCATGGGGACTTGGCTGGGGGCCGGTTCAAGTCCCAGAAAGACCAGGGCTGCAGTCGAATAATCCTAAAATCAGCTCCTAACGTCTAACCCTATCTCCTATTCCTTGACCTCTGAGTGAAAGGTCACGGGGTTAAGGGATAGTGGATAGGAGAATTCAAAAGGACTTAGGAGAAGAGACTGCAGGTACTTTAGAGATCGACTGCAACTTTCACTATCCCACGTGTTTCTGATGCGCCAGCGGACGTCCTGAATGAGCGTCTGCTGCTGTGGGGAAACTATGGAACTACAGTTCTCTATACAGCGGACTACAACATGGATGTTCAATAAGAACGAGGGACTCCTGTGACTCATCTAGAGACTCTGTGCTCTGACGCTGTTGCTTTATGCTTTATGAACGTGGACAACAGAGAACAGATTCTTCAGACCAAAGCTGGAATTGAAATAAAAGGAAAGTGAACTTCTGCTCGTCCCCCTCTCCCCTCCGGTCCACATTAATACAAATGATCCCAATACGTATGATTGATGAAAAGATCTTAAATCAATACAGATGTATTTATTATAAACCGTTAGTCCTTAACATCTATCACTGTGTATATCACCATTCAAACATCTTTTAAAAGTTGAACAACCCCACAGCTCAGTAAGACTGAGAGATGTTGACTTTATTTGATCATTTCAGTAAAAACTAACGTTCATATTTCTCTCTGTGATTATAATACTGATGAACGTTCAGAACAAAGCACTTTGGCAACTTACCACATACGTTTAGCTTATGAGCACCGTAACTTTCATGATATAAATTTCTCCGTCATAATCGTTTGTTTCCGTGAACGGCCGACTGTTGAGTGACGGCAAAGCTGCGGCTGCAAGGCATTGTGGGGCAGCATTTTCTCCTCTCCTTTCGGTTAGGGAGGTCCAGTGGTTCCTAAGCTAAAGGAGGTTAAAGGAAGTTTGAAACCTCCTTTCCTTTCATCTAGAGAATTGGAACGGCACTTATCATGGCTGCCACTGAGGGACTTCCGGGTCATTTCACTCGGTTAGGAAGGTTCAAGCTAAATGGACTATTCGACTGCAGCCCTAGTGCTACCGAGGTGTCCCTGAGCAAGGCACCGTCTCTCACTGCTCCTAACACTAGAGGGTCAAATGGTATTCTGAATTATTTTGGCTAAATCTTCATTCACAAATGTCGATTCCCTCAAAATATCTCCAGTATTTATTGGCTTTCTTAGTGTCATTAAAACTATATCTATTAAATGTTGTAAAACTAATAAAGCACCTTAATCCCTGAGTGTGTTTTGTTTCTGACTTTATTAGTCTTTTCAGCACATGATGGGAAACCTTCAACTTTTTCAAAATATGTTATACTTTTTGAAATATTCAGCTTTTTAAACTCTTTTTTTAACATGGAAGTCAATGGGAGGAGCCTTCAAATCCTCTTTTCCTACACCAATGCTTCTCCTTCCACATACTTTCAGCTAGAGACTTCATTCCAACTTTAAAACGGTCACAAGACCTTCAGCTATGAAACTTATTTGATCTTTTACACTTTTTGAGATATTGAACTTAGTTTGTAGTTTGGTAGAGAGGCCTTCTTCAGATGTTAACATGAGTGTGGATGGAGCAGCTCGTTAAGTCTGGAGTGCTTTAACTCCCAAACCCTACACTCCTTGGACATCACTTTTCATGAAAGACGTAGGAAAACCTCTCCTACAATGAAAAATAAAACATAATTAAGCAAAGAAATGAAACAAAATGCCTCTGAGGGCATGAAGAGACAAAACCTTCAACATGTCTCCATTAAGGCCCATTGTAAATTCAGCCTGATCTTTCCTCCTCACAGCAGCAGCCGCACACCTTTAGTTCATCTGCCAGAAACGCCACATTATTGACCCAAAGTGCATAAAAAGCACACTCAGC